>NC_132867.1:13683000-13989083 GCF_048164855.1 Canis lupus baileyi
TGCCTAAAGCTGGACCAGTGAGAATTCCATGTGAGTTAACAAGTCTCCTCTTCTACATCAGAAACATCTCTGGGAGCTATGAGGCTATCGGTCAATCACATACTTATAAGAATTTAGGTTGTTTTTCTAATAGCCAGTCAAAATCAACATCACTAAACTGGGGAGGAGGAGAAAAGGTAATTGGAACATTCGAACTTGCTACATCAGGTTGGGAAGGAAACAATAAAGGATGAAATACACTTTTGCATGTTTTTATAGAGCGTACAAACATTTTTAAAGCGCAGAAACATTTATAAAGCGCATTGTAAAATGTCTTGCTCCCTGCCTCGTCCTTCAGCTTCATCCAGTTCTCGTCCCCATTACCAAACAATATTATTAATTTCTTCTGTATCCTTCCAGATAGGGTTCATGCATGTATGAGCTAATGTGCATAGATGTTCATATATGAACCTATATGTTTAATTTTCTTACTTTTCAATGATAGTTTAACATGGAAACATACAATTCAGCACCATTATTTCTCCTGCCTAATAAAGTGTCTTGGGAGCTTTGCTGTGTCAATGCATAAAGGCTTCTTTAAGTCTCCTATTGACTGGATCCTACTTAAGTTGATGACTCTCTTTTGCTATTTAAAAGACTATAATACATAAATTTACACGTAAAATACCTTTTTGTGTGCACACACATGCACACGCTAATTTATCTGAAATATACATTTGCACAAGTGAAATTTCAGGGTCTGAGATCACAGGCATTTTATGCATTTAATTCCTATTGCTAATTTGTCCCTGAATAAAGGTTTTATTAATTTGCACCCACACTAGCAATGTATGAGAGGGCCTCAGGGATGACTTTGGACAAGCATGCAAATAGCCTACGGGTACTTCTTTCCTGGGAGACAGGGATTAATGGGCAACAGGAGTCAGGAGAACCCTGAAAGTTGTACTAAACTATTTATTTCCACGCTGTGCTTATGATAAACTAAAAATTACTGAACAGTTTAATATTGTTTGTAACACAGTCATCTTTGTGAACCGACCCATACCAGAACCAATAGAGTTAGGGAAAGAAAAGCACTATAGATTTTTCTAATACATTTCTAAATGAAATTTTAAGACCTATAATAATAAAAATAATAATAATTTTAGAAATGGAAACCTTATATTAAGGGTAGGTAATTTACATATTTACACATACACTGAAAACTTTGACATACAGAAACAGACTCCACAGACAGATTTATTTATCTGATTATCTGTCATGGCTCAACATTTTTCGCAGAGTTTTCATCGAATGTTAATTCAAAACCAATTAGTACACTAGCTAGTACGTACACTTAAGATCATCACAGAGCTACATTTCTAACAGGGCATGTAAATTAGTTATTGCATGCAATTTGCTGATCACTTAGAAGATAACTCAATTAAGGAAGTGAAGATTAACAAATGTACATTTAATTATGTAAGCAGTAGTTTCTGGTTTCCAAGTATTTTTATTGTGCTATTCTAAGTGTGAACATCTCTAGATTTCAATTTCAATTTTGTAATGAAAAACTATGCGATCAGAACTTGTGCATGTGTGTGTGCATGCATGCGTGTGCATGCACGTGTCATACGTGTGTATGCATGCGTGTGTACTATGCACTATCCACTTCTGTCCTTTCCTCGGTCTGATCATTGGAAATATTTGCTAGAGACACATAGTGATTGGGCTCCAGAGCTTCATCAGAATCAACCGAGCGGCCACAACGTTTCTAATGTTATTTGAAACCTTTAATGACAAAGAGGCATTTGCTTGCCCATGGTCCAGTCTCTCTCCAGTGAAAATTACTGGTCATGAATCTGGTGAACATTTACAGGAATCTGCAAATGAAGCAGCTAAATCCTTGCTGACAAGGAGCCTCATAAAGGCAGCTCATTTGTTCTCTCAGGGCACTCATCCCTGCCACCCGGATCAATAGAAAATCTCATCTGATATATTCGTAAATGCCATAGTGCAAATGCTCTCTTGCAATTTTGCAGGAGAAAAGGCCCCACTTCCACTTTAAGGGACTGACACTAAATTCACTAGATAAATACAAATAACCTTACCCTGAGTTTCCTTTAGTCTTAAAGCCTATGGAATACAAGTGATCTTTTCCCCCTCTCATTTAAAAAAGAAAGTAAGATTGAGGCATTTGGAGATTTTAAAGTTAACTACTAAATAAGATTTTATGATTCCCCTGCATATCTACCAACATAAATATCAACTGCTTCAGAGTCTCACACAGAAGATACGATGTAGCAACTTGTTGCCATGTAACTGTCCTATAACCTTTACTGGTTTACTCCACGAAAGTAATATCAACCTCAGCAAAGGATTTTAAAAACATGTATGTATTTGAGACGCCAGCACAAACAACTCTAAAGCACAGCTAAAAAAACAGAAAAAAGTGAAAACTCTGATGGTAATTAAGAAAATAGCAACAATAACATGAAATTTATGGTAACAGGTTTTTTAGCCCAAAATCTGATGGGTTATTATAAAATATGGCAGGAAAGATTTTACTTCTATAAATGCCCTCCTTTAAAAATGGATTTCTTACTAACAATTTGCTGTTAGATTAATACAGGGGGTTTGTCAATCCAAAAATCTTGACATTCTAATAAAATGCCTTTTGGCAAAAGTATAGATTCTATTATGGTTGTTAAATTAGGAGGCTAGGGTAGCTATAAGGGGGCACATGCTTTCCTCTCAACCTAACAAGCTTAACAAGGACATTAAATCTTTTTATTCTTTCCTTCATTGAAAAGGCAAAAGTAAAACACACACACACACACACACACACACACACACACACACACAAAACACTTACCAAAACTTACCATGGAACTAACATACTAAAAACACAGAAGTGTATGTATTCTAAGGAGAAGTCAGTAAGTACCTGGTGTATTTATTTACTATATTATAAAGGCTAGAATGTTCCTCAAAGATAAAATACCTGGATGTTACTCAGGGAAAAAATTTACTTTTATTTTCCATTTCGCCTCATCCCTCCCCCATCCAATTGCCATTATAATTACGAATGTACAATTTATTGACAAATCTGTACAAAGAAGATAATTTGGGGGACTGGGAAATATAGCTTTCCAGCATAATCAAAACTAAAGATTCAAACTAGTGCAGATTTCATTTAATCTATTAGTAAGATGCAAAGTGAACAAATATAACTCCATAATCCTGCCAGTGACCAGGTGTGCATTAATATAGTCTGGTTTTCTTTTTCTTTTTCCTTTTTTAAAGATTTATTTCTCTATTTTAGAGAGAAAGAGATTGAGTGATAGCAAGTAGGGGGAGAGGCAGAGAGAGGTTCTCAAGAAGACTCCTTGCTGAGCTTGATCCCAGAACCTATGAGATCATGACCAGAGCAGAAATCAAGGGTCAGGTGCTCAACCAACCGATCCACCCAGGCACCCCTTGTTTTTCTTTTTAAATCAAAACTCAACTATACAACTTTTTAAAATTGTTTTAAAGATGAGGAATCATGTCATAAAAAAGCATGAGCATCATTTTTGTAAAAATCTGCTTTTCTTTCTTAAACTATGAAAAGAGTTTGGTGTAGGCAATGGCCTGGGAGGCAACAGGCCAGCAGGAGGCCAGGAGGATTATCTCTAATTACCTCATGTTTCACCTTAATTAACTCCTGATACAAAAAGTAAACACTGCAGGAATGATGGGGAGACCTTAGACCAATAGGCAAGATATCTAAGCTTTCATTGTTTGCACATGATAATCTTTCTTTTGAATTTCCCTTAATTCTTCCAAAAGATCAAGTGATGAGCACACAATTGAACTGTGATTAGCTGTGCTACAGAGATATTATGCTATTTTTCATGTTTGTTCTTGGCATGGAAACCACATTCTCCACAAGTCAATATACCAGGGGATTGTCATAGTACTTTTCATTATATTTGTTTATAAGGTCATATCAGTTGCTAAAAAGCTCTTCTAAAAGACTATAAAATATTACTGATGTAATATTTATATAAGAATACATTTGACCAAACCACTAATAACATTTTTTAATCCACCAAAAACCCATTTCCCAGATGTCCCTGTACCATATATTCTTTTGACAACGGAAGGCAATGTGAACCCTTCCTATTTCCTCATCATTTCAGATTGATAAATGCCTACAAACATAATGGGAGTCATAGTGATTAAAAGCAATACAGCCTTTTCTCCTATTCTTCCTCATTAAAGGTGTATACTCACCACATTACAATCTAAACTTGAAAGAAAATTCAAACATTGGCTAAGTTGAACATATCTAACTGAGTGGGGACAGGAAGAAATACTGAAGCCTAGAATTAAAAAAAAAAAAAATGTGTAAAAATCAAATAGACTGCTTGTAGTCATACTTTTTCTGGAAAGAGCCAGTTAGGAAATATTTTCTGTTTTGAGTGTGGTTAGATTTGACCCGGGGAAATTTTTGCTGACCTGTGCACCATTAAATAATATTTATTGCATTCCAACAACATTGTGGGGGTTTATTCTCCTCTTTTCCCTTAAACTCCTAAATTCCTAAAAGTCTCAAGTCCTTTAGTTGATTTGGAAACAGTTAACCTGGCAAAACTTTGTACTTTCTTTAGTTAGTATTTATTCTTGGGGCACCTGGCTGGCTTAGTGGGTAGAGCATGTGACTCTTGATCCAGGGGATTGTGAGTTCAAGCCCCATGTTGGGTGTAGAGGTTACTTAAAAATAAAAGCTTTAAAAATATATATTTATCCTTAACTGAGTAATGGCAATTCTGACTTCTGTATATTTTTAATCATTGCCCAATTTTACCTGCAATGTTAACCTATATTTAGGGCAGAACACTGCCACACACTTACTTTAAAGTCTTATAAAGTCTTAATTATTATTTAAGGCTTAATTGTAAGGATAATGTGAAGATAGTGAAGGTATTATGGTTATCTTAATTTTTTGTTAATTAAACCCATTTGCAGGATTGCAAGAAATCACGTTTTTTGTTTGTTTGTTTTTAGCAAAAAAGCCTTAAAATATTATTTTATTCCTATGGAAAAACACAATTTCAACATTCCCTAGTGATTGAAATAAGAAGTCTTTTTTTTTTTTGAAATAAGAAGTCTTAAATCAAAATCAGTAAACATCTATACAACATTCATTCATTAACATATGAACTCATTCGTTCATTTTTTTCACTGCACTACTAAGTTTTAGTTTTCACTTGTGTACACTCAGCCCTGACGTAGCAGTATATAAGAAGAACCAGATGTTTCAAAAAAATTAGCGATACAGAGATATATCATAAGAGAGGTCAGTGCTTTTTCAAGGACTTCATAGTCTGGTGGGATAGATGGGGTAAACAAACAATTCTGTGAACTTTCCTCTCAGAGAAGTATGTGCATGTATATGGATTGAAGAAACATAAGACCTGGGAGAAACACCATCACTTGGAGAGGGTCTGGGAAAATTTCAGGGCAGAGACATTGCCAGGGCGAAAGCTTAACTCAGCAAACACTGAAATCTGTCCTTCAAAATCAGTTCCAAAACCTGATTAAGTCTTTTTTTGTCATGCTATCATCTGAATACAATTAATTCCCATTGACTGAAATTACCCTCATCCTATTCTGTTGGATTTTTGAAAATTCTTATAACACATGTCAAGTAATTATAAGAAGAAGAGCGAATGAATATTTCAATTCCATTTTGCCAAATTTCCCATAATTGATTCCAGGTAAGTTCCCCTTGCCCCATTAAATTCTAAGAACATCCATATGTCCTTGTAAAATGTTACATTAATCATTTGGAGAGAGTTTTCCTTCTTTCATATTTCATTGGAACATATGCAAAGAATGACATGCTTTGAACTGCAGAATGCATTTTTTTCATATTAGAAGCAAGCACGGGGATTCCTGTTTATGCCGTGCCATATTGTCGACCTTTATGATCCCTTGTTATTTATGTGTTTATTTCTAGACTGATTACTAAGTTTAATTATGACATCTGTAGGCTCTTAAAATGTCAAAGCTTGTTGTCCAACAACTGTGAGAAGAAATACCGTAAGTGACACACAGAATAAGAAATGTAATCATGAAATTATCTGTTTTATATAAACACAGCTAAAAGTCAGTTTTGCCTTCTACGTCTTATAGACTCTCACACACTTAGTGTTTATATAGAGGGGTTATGTACATAAACTTACACATGAGATCTTATATTTCATAAAGTTTTGCTATGTTTTAATGACTTCGCCATGCCTAATGTTTATTTTAAAACCAAGGACCCATGAGTAATGATATTCCATATAGAGATAGTCACATAAAATTTTTGCAGCCTCATTGTACTGAGGAATTATAATCCCCCAATTTCTTCAGAGGCATAAAGGAACTGTGGTACTTGAGATCTTTAATTGGATGCATCCATTTGCTAATGTCGTTTTAATATGGCAAATACCGAGCGAAAAGTGACTGTTTCTAAGCATAGTGTCAAACTGGAACCCTGACCTGCTCTAACCAATCCAGGTCTGAGAACCAAGTGCCTGGTTTTCTTAATCTGATTCAAACACTCTTATTCTCATTTGGATGTATCAATCCATTGAAATGTTTGGTTTATCACTGCTTACTAATTCCACAGGATATGTCCCATAGAGGTTTCTTTTCAATATCTTAA
This sequence comes from Canis lupus baileyi, assembly GCF_048164855.1. Lineage (NCBI taxonomy): Eukaryota > Metazoa > Chordata > Mammalia > Carnivora > Canidae > Canis > Canis lupus. The sequence continues at coordinate 13,689,680 of NC_132867.1, forward strand.
TGCTTTCTAAAGGGCACCAGACCACCAAGTTTTCAAATGCCTACTCTCTTTATATGTCCAATAGGTTTAATTTTTGTCTCCCTCTGTTTAAAGCATCAGGATAGTCTTCAAAATGGATTATAGTGCAAAATCTAATTCAAGAACATTTGAAAGAAAAAAAAAAACTGAGTTGTATCCAGCATATATATAAGACAACATAGAAATATGCAATCCCTTCCCTGAAAATGTTTAAAATCTGGTTGCAAAGAGTATACTTGGGTTTGTGAAGAGGTCCATAACACTGGATGAATAGGTGCTGAATTCTAGAAATATAAACAAATTTCTTTTACTCTTTAGGAATTAGAATCCTCCTCCCTGAGTTAAAACAAAACAAAACTCAACTCTAACATAGCATATGACCAGTAGAATGACACAAAATATAAACTCAGAATCCATTTACCCTGAACTAGGATTTCATTAATCTGTAGAGGCTGATGAAGAAGTAATCTAGCCAATGGCACAAAATTTCTGAACAGATTTAATTTCTTCTACAATATTTGTGTATCCCTAATGTCTATGACTTCTATGAAGAAAATAACCAAGAATCCAAAGAATAATCTGAAAAGCCCCACAGTCCTATATTTTAATTCTTATAAAGAGCTTCTCAAGGCAGATAGGAAAGACTATAAATTTGTTCACATAAGTTAAAACTTACCTAAAAAAATATGGCATAGGAATGAACAATAGACATTTTGTATTTAGATAAGAGTTGAATTGCAATTATAAATTTATCACTTAGATGTAAAATCTTAAAAATTCACTTATCTCTACCTCATTCTTTGTCATTTTCAAAATGGAGATCTTAATATCAGCCTCCCAGGGCTGCTGTATGGATTAAATATATCTGCATTGCATTTAGCTCACTCCCAAATACTTAGGACCTCAAATACATAAGAAGCTGTCTACTAGCCAGGATAAAAGTGTTCTTGAACCAATCAGTAATAAGCACAGTTTATCAAAGAGAAGCTCCTTAGAAGAAAAACTGATCATGATCTTTCTCACTTAAAACATATACGCACATTAGCTCTTTTAAAACAATTATTTGTAAAGGATACATTTAGAAGAAGAAAAAAAAAACACTGGATAACTTTTAATAACTAAAGTGAATTTATTGGTTTTTTGGAGCTAGCTCCCTGATGTCTGATTTACTGAACAAGGCCTCCAAAAGGACTCTAGAAGAATCCATGGTTGATTTCACATTATCAATTCTTTTTTTTTTTTAAGATTTATTTATTTATTTGAGAGAGAGAGACAGAAAGAAAGAGAGAGAGAGAGAGTTGGGACAGAAGGAGGGGGAAACAAGCAGACTCCCCGCTGAGTGGTGAGCCTGATGTGGGGCTTGATCCCAGGACCCTGAGATTGTGACCTGAGCTGAAATCAAGAGTTGGAGGCTTAACTGATTGAGGCACCCAGGTGCCCCTCACATCATCAATTCTTAACAGCTACAGGAAAGAAACTAAGTACAATTTAGAAATATTAACTACCAGTTATTATTCAAGATGTCCTTAAAATTATTGAAACATTTTAATAGCTCTGTTTAATTACAATTTACCTAGAGTCAGATTATTCGAGTCACCCATACTTTCCCCTTTGAGCTAAGTCTATCACTTTTAAGGCCTGGATTTTCGAATGCGTAATGACATCCTGGGCCAGAAATAATGAACCTTTTTAACCAGCAAGCTACATGGTTAGAGTAATCATGAAATGGCAATTTTAAAAAGTAGAATTTAAAAATGTACTTCAATGCTTCTGTTCCTAATTCCATCCTTCTCCCTACCTGCCTATCCATTTTTCTTGTCATGTCTGTCCACACACAGCCCCCTCCACCTATTTTCCACCTGCCACCCATACAGCAAAATATTTCCAAGCCCAGAAACACCCAGCCCAAGGCAGTACACTGCAGTGATTTCAACCTACACCACAATATCAGGATGCTTGCACTTCATTTTCAGCACCATGACTCCTAGAACTGTAATTTTCACAGATTACTCAGGGTTTCTCTAGTCTGTTTTCTGGGGATAATATTAGCTTTTACTTTTTACAGATGTAAAAGAAATTTAAAGGATATATAGAGATGGATACACACACAAATACACACACACACACACACACCCTACATATGTATGCTTACCCTTAAAAGGGTAAGACTATATTTAATACTATTAAGTGCCACATAAGTGTCTGTCATTATCATGGCAATTCTAGGTCAATTTATTTTTGGATATATGATTGTCTCGGTCAGTTTAGGCTGCTAAATAAATCATGGATAGAGTGGCTTAAAAACAAACATTCACTTATCAGAGTTGTTTTTTTTTTTTTTTTTTAAGATTGTATTTATTTATTTGAGAGAGAAAGAACACGAGTAGGGTGGAGGCGCAGAGGGAGAAGGAGAAGCAGACTTCCCACTGAACAGGGAGCTGAGGTGGGGCTCTATCCCAAGATCCTGGGATCATGACCTGAGCTACTCAGGCACCCCTCACTTATCAGAGTTTTGAAGGCTGGGAAACCCAACACCAAATTGCCAGCAGATCCACTACTCAATGAGGTCTCCCTTCCTGTTTGCAAATGGCCATCTTCTTGCTGTGACTTTATATGCCAAAGAGAAGCGAGAGAGAGGAAGCAAATTCTTTCTTGTCACTTCTCCTAAGGGCACTAATCCTATCATAAGGGCTCCACTTCTCATGACCTAATTACTTCCAAAAGTTCCCACCTCCAAACACTATCACAGGAGGACTAGAGTTTCAACATATGAACTTGAGGGAAACATGCAGCTCTTAACAATGGCTTCGTTTTCATTAAGTTATGATTTCATCCTCAGGAAAGTTAGGCATTTTGAGATTTAGGACTTTCTTAGAGTTTGACTTTCAAGTAGAGCTTGAAATTTGTGTCAAAGAACATGGATTTCAGATTCTTGATTCAGCAGCTAAAGTTATATTGAATTGTGATTTAGAAAGAAAACAAAACAAAATATTAGGTTGTCACGCCACACATTGTAAAGAAATCACCAAAGACCTCGATAAAAAGTGTCCTAATGTGGGAAAGAAAGGCAGAAGAAAAATTATTAAGTTTCCTTACTATTTACAGCCCACTGACAAGTCCTTGAAATGGGCAGAGAGACATTTGTCTGTTAACTTAGGTGCCTTTATGTTCATACTTTAATAAGGGCAAAAGGCAACCAAAGGAAACCGTAGCCCCATCCCCAGGATCCTGTAAGTCTACTCTAACATATAAAGATTCCTTTGGAAACTTCTTTTCTCTACATCCCCAAGATACATGTTGGCAATCACCCTCCAAGCAAATGACCCACGGATATATATCTGAAGAGTCTTGCCACTGAGTTTGTACTAAACGGTAATAGTACACTAAACAGTAATAAATGACCTTTCCTAACAATAGCTAGCCCCCTCAGGATCCAGGAAACCTTGTTTCTAAAATACCTGGGAGGCTTGTGCTGTCCCTAGCCTCCTCCCAACTTGAAAGTATATAATGGGCCACTCCTTATGACCCCACCCCAGCACAGCTCTTTCTGTCTCTGTGCTTGAATAAAATCACCTTTTTTTACACCAAAGATGTCTCAAGAATTCTTTGCTGGCTGTTGGCTTCAAGTCCTAACATCTTTCCTACATCAATGACTAGAAAGCCAGGATAAAAATATCTCTTGTTGCCAAAGAATGTTTTCATTAGGGTACCCTCTCTGAGCTTTTTTTGGGGGGAACTCTAGATATCAAGGAGATTACTGTATCAAAATAAACTTAACTCTCTGTCATTCAGTTAAAGCATTTAACTAGGTTATTCTAGTAGTTAACAGTTTTAAATGCCTTCCTAGAATTATTCATTGTAGCCCATTTAAGTATTTTCTTGAATCTACTAATGAGAACAGGAAGGAGGGAAATATGAAAACAAACAAACTTGGCAATGCAACTTGTCTTTTCAAAGACACTCTCAAAAGCACCCATTAGCAATCAAATACTAAGTAGCATCAAGTCTTTTTTAGTTTCTGAAAAACAAGCTTGAATTCTAGCACTTCAAGAAAGGAAAAAAAAAAAAAATCTGTTAACTCCAGGCTATTTTACAAGATTTGGCTTTAATGAAGTCATTAAAAGGAGGCCCAGTAAAAATCTATGTTGTCTATAAACATGACCCAGAAGTTTTTTTTTACCAAAGTAGATGATTTTTTCCCTTGTAGATAATTTTATATTGTACAAAATACAATCCAACTATAGACTACAAGATTTAATCTCTCTCTGTTCCCCACTCTTAAAATTTCAAGAACACGGGGAGAGTTAATAAAATTAAGAATAATCTCTTCAGCTTGGCATCAAGACCTCCCACAGCTACCTTTTTAGTCTGAACACTCACTTCTTGTCACCTAACATTCCAAACTAATTCCTGCATCTTCTCTGAAAATCCTCTATTTTGGTTTCCCTGAGTACAAAGAGATTGCATATGGCTTAGATATCTAAAGCCCAGTTAAGTACAGAAGGGAAGGTTCATATAATTGGCTTAAAAATGACTCATTATCTCATTACTGAAGTAAATATTAGTGTGTATAATTTATATATAAAATGCATTACATATATAATACATTTATAATGTACTATATAATTCCTCATGTTTATAAAATATAAAGACTATACTCTTAAATGTTGAAGACATTCTTTTGGTACTAGGATTTAAAAGTGTTTAATTTTTTTTCTCTATTTGTCTATCTCTTTTTTCTTGTTTGTTCTTACTGCCTGATTTTTTTTTTTTTTTTTAACAAATAGCATACATTATTAAAATAATCAAAGTGGTTTGCAGGTAAATTCGGAACTCAACACAAAGCTAGGAAAAGCACTTAAGTTTTTTCCACTTCAAGACAATGTAGAACCCTTAAGTGTTATAGATTACATCAAGTAAAAGAAAAAAAATTAAAAATAAATGCATTTATAATCCCCAATTTATTGCCAACAAATATTCTATAAGTCATATTGAGTACTCATGGCACTTATCTGCAGGTAAATGCCATACGTACACACATGGCCTAAAGGAAGACCTGTATCTTTGCCAAATGGTGTGGTTACTAAATACAGAGAGGTACATGAAGAGATTTTTTATTCAGGGTTTTTAGTCAAATTTACAGATCATATTCTCACCTATAAAGCTCCAGCTCCAACATGGGTCATCAGCCAAAAGATGGACAGAACTTTCTAGGTAAGAGTTATGTTATGATGGAACTCCTGAAAATGAAATTGTTCTAGAGAATGCATTTCCACTCCTCTATTGAAACTAATGACTTTGATTATTACTCTCAGTTATAACTGGTTTAAATGCATTTTTGTGAAGATAGTTTCCACTGCGTAGATTTTAATGTAGTTTGAATTTACCAAATTTCTTGATTGGTAGGGTACAACAGAGGAACACACCATGATCAAAATCACTGACTAATAAGCCTTTTTGGTCATGTATGAATTCCTCAATATGCACAGACCATCAGATTCCCTTTTGGATAGAGGGACAAATAATTTTTTTCAGAACTAGTGTTTATTTCTATAGTAACATCATGGATATTTTCTTTGAAAAACTGGATAATATAATAACACTACACGCAGTTAGATATTTTCTGAAATTCAGATATCTTAACTTTAAATATCCTTTAAGTATTTATAACCTGGAACTTTTGACAGATATTTATGTTTAATCAAAACTTGCCAGTTTTACCAATGCATTCACTTTTACTATACACCTCAAAGGATGAAACATTCCCTCCATAAAGAAAAGCCAAAAATTGTTCTACTCATAGTTTCACAGTATTATGGAGTAACTTGACCAGATAAGTTTATCTAATGCAATGAAACAAAATTGACAACATTAAGACAAACAGCATGTTGTATTTTTGCTGACTGACTAATTGCAAGATTCAAACTATCTATCCTCATTGTCAGTTGACAGACTTCTATACCTGGGACACTCCACAACAGCAATCTAATCATGGCAGAGTCTAATAAGATGATTGTGTCCAGAAGACATTTAGCAGGGGAGTGAGGGCGTGGGGAAAGCAATGGATACCAACACCTACAATAGATACGTATTTAAGTACAATAAATTAAAAATCAATGATTCTGCATAATTGTGCTCAATTAGTCTCTAGTGGCTATAGTAACTATAGTAGTTAATACATAATAATTTTAAAGATCAAATGTTTTATGTAGTTACTCTTTTGTCACTACATTGTCATTGGAGGGTGCTGAGGCGGCTCTTTGTAATTTGCTTTCCAAAGATGAAACAACTCAGAAACATAGCAAAGAAGAAATTCACTTAGAGTGAATAAGAGACTGCCTAGCTTTAGCAGTTTTACTCATTCTTCTGTAATTTTTCCAAGAATTCTGAATCTTTTGTGTCTGAATGGTAACTGAAAAAGCACTACCTATCATCATCATTTAGCCTATAGAGATACAGACATTAATCCAGGAAGTAGAGGAGACAAAAATCTCCAGGCCTTTAACTTGGGGATGGATGGAGGCAATTGAGAACGTGAAAATAACTTCAAAAATTTCCCAGTTTTGAAAAAAATTAAAAAATTACAATTTTAAAACCTTACACTAGATTTGAAAATACACAATTTTATTGATTATTTGGATATACAAAGGATTAAGTTATTGCAGAATGATTTCATAGTAGTTGAAATTTTCAGCATGCTTCCAAACTGAATTGGGGGGGGTAGTTCTGAACACAGACAAAATCACAGCACTTTGAAACCTATGGCATGTTAGTGTCTTAAAGAAGCATAAAAAATATATATGCAAAATACAATCCAACAAAATCATAGTGACGTAAAGTTAAATGGTAGATTAATATGTATCACACAACAAATTAAATTTCTTTTAAAATTCTACTGATAATTAAATAATTCGGTGAATTGTTATTAACAATTAGACTCTCATAAGGGAAGAACTATATTGTTTTATACTCTATTAAAATTCAAATCCTGTACAGAACTTATCCTGATGTTATTTTATGGTAAGAATCCAGAAAAACTTGTTGGATTGACTAACAATAATGACAATGAATTAGTGACAGGTGACACCTTGGATATTTTATTGGTCCACAAATATCTAAAATATGATCTAAATAAAGCACTGACCATAAAATACAAGTAGATATTGAATTTAAAAGCTTAATTAGGCCATCTAATATTCTTACTCCTTCTAATTTTGCTGCTCTCCTAAAGCATAAATCTCCTTCTAGTCCCTCCAAAACGTTCAATTTTTAATAAAGTAACATCTGGTTTGGGATGAGGCTATACTACCTGCTGTTCCCCACCCCTGCGGGAAAGTGGAAAAGTAAGCAGTTATTCAACATCATTTTTGTTATCCTAGTAACAGCTGTGGTTTTTAAAGGGATAAAGCAGGAGAAATTAAAAATGAGAGTACTTGAACACCGGGTGTGGAATGTACTGTGATATGTGTTAAGTCACATTAAAATTAATCTATTCTAATGGAACATTAGACTGTGGCCATCCTCCATGAGGTGGGGGTAGGAAGAGAGCAAATGCTGGTTTCTATTGGTAAACTATTTTCATTTATATAAATACATTAAAATAGCAAGAAACCATTAAGTAAATTATTTTCTTTACAGATTGTTTTTGTGAGTGTAAGTGACCTGTTAGTACAAAAAGATGAAGAAATATCAGGCCTATTTATGCAAGCAGAACCTTAAATAAATTTTAAATTAAACAATAGTTACTAATGAAAAATCGGCATTGAATTTTAAAAATTGTGTAATATGGTTAGAAGATTGTTGCTATCTTGGTATCAACACTTACTGATACTCATGCCAAAAAAAATTTGGTGAGGGAAGATTTTACCTAGGCTATAAAAGCTATAATGATAGTATTTAGATGTGTTAACAATCCAGGTATTCTTGGTATCTTTATTGTTACTTTTAAAGACATTTTAATATTTTTTAGTGTTATTCTACATGGAAAAAATGGGCATTCGGGGAATGGAAAAAATGGGCATTCGGGGAATGGAAAACTGACAGACCATAGCTAAAAAATGAGCTAGACTCACTTACTTTGCACTCTCAAAACCCTTATTGATGAAATATTTCCAGAAAATGAAATGGAGAAGTTAAACTCCTCTGAACACAAAATAGGAAACTGTGACACCAACTGTGTTATCCTCCTAACAATCAGTATAGAAATATGTTTTCGTTGGATTTTTTTTTAATGGTAGTTCAATATTTCAACCTTCTTTTAACTGGTGTTTCTTCTTCCCTTTATTATCCTTAATATATTCCACTGAGAGTTTTCTTTCACTTCAAGAATAAGGAGGCGACCAGCCAACGGCATCTCCCTCCCAGAAGCCATTGCCGTGAAAACCTGCACACTAATCAGAAGTGGGTCAAATGGTCTTCACATGAAAGCATCTAACAAGGTCCCTGAGGAAGCCTCTGTAAGTGGCAGCAGGGAAGAGCACGATTGCTTTTTTTATGGAAGATGGATGCTAGCTTCCATTGGCCCATCTTAAAGTACAGATGCTTGCTGCTTTGAAGTTACTATAATCACGGTTGCTTTTGAAAGACTATTATGGTGTTGAAAACAAATTCCCTGAGATTTGGGATCAGAAGCAGTTATGAGGGCTTGCCATGGAGGAAAAGACTGCACACATAAAAACAACTTTTTTTTTTTTTTTGGCCATGCCTTGGTCAAAAAAGGAAAAAAAAAAAAAAAAAACAACCCACACTTGTAACCTTCATTTCTTAGCTTCCAATTATAAATGTTTAACTCTGAGTTTAATGAAGTCTACCGTAGATTTTAATAAACTGGCAGAATGATTTATATATGTATATAAAATTACATCCTATATAAGATGAACATAAAATCATATTCTATAAAATTGGAATATTAAGAGAAGAAGCCCTTTTGGTTACAAGGAACAACCAAACTGATCAAGTGAAGTATGCAACAGTTAGCATATGAATAGTAAATAAATGACTACTGAATAATAATATTATGACATTTAGCTATAATAAATGTTCTCCAAATATGACTATTTTGAACTATGCGATACTGTCCTGGCAAAGAGCTGTCATCATCAAACATCATTGTTTGAGAAGTTTATCATATAAATAGTTAATTCATTCACAAGTTCATTCATATATTTGTAAGTACCTTAGTACATGTAGTCATTGTGTGACACTATAGTTACAGCCAATTTTTCTTCTATCCTTTAAAACACTATTTGGACATATAGACTGAAGAGGGAGTATCTATGTTTATTCTCCATCTTCTAGAAGTTTTAGTTCATGCTATTTACCAACTTCAAAACTGTAACCTGTGCTTTCACCAAAAAAAATAAAATAAACAAACAAGATCAAATATAAATTTCCATTCAAAAGCAATCTTGCCATCCTGGTTGACTAACATACTTTTATAAGTAAGAGGAGGTTGAGAAGGGGAACTGACATACCATTCAATTTCTACAGCTATAAGAAATAAAACATGTTAACAGATTTTAGGTCAACGAACAAAGGGAAATAGAAAATAAGATATCCATTAAGAAAATTTGCGATCCATGCAAATACGTTATTGAACAAGCTCTGAAATACAATTAGAAAAAAAGAGTTTTTTCAACACACAAAAATAAAAAATGCTCTATTCATAAATATGCTTCAATTTAATTTAAAAATGATATTAAAGTCTTCTGAACCTACCATTTTATGAGTATCCATGGTAAAATTTCTAATATCAGAACAAAATAATGAGAAAGGTCAAATTTTTGTGACATCACGCACTTGTTTTGTCCGAGATTTACTTTGTATGTATAACATGAAACGGACCAAAGTTCATAATACTTCTGCAAATTCAGAAGGAAAAAGACAAAGGAGTAACCTCCTCCAGGAATAAAAAAAATAGTACTATGTTTAAATCCCACAAAATTAATGTTTAGCTCAAGGATTTGCTGTTCATCTCAGAACCCCTCAAGCCTGAGGCAGGATTAGGTCAGACTCATGTTCGAACAACTGGAGGAAATCAATGAATTTCACTTTATTAATAATTAAAAAGCTAATGCAGACTGGCAAGTGATTAAAAATGTGTAGAACACATATTTATTACTGCAATTTCAAATACCTCCACAATATATAATTTTAAATTGGGCCACACAAGAAAGAAAGGTTATGCTAAGTAAAAACGAGTAACAGACAGAAGAAGCATATGATTCTGTGCCCATTGTAGGTTTAGCAAAGTTTCTGCCTGCAGCGGGAAAAGCAAAGCTCGTGACTAGTTAGGATCGGCGACACAGTGCTGGGTTAGTGTCGCAGCTTACTCTGTCACCCATAACTAGATTAATCCCTATTAGGATTTGTCGAGGGTGACAGAAACAAAATCTGCACAATGAAGGACATTAAAGCCCTTCTGACAGAGTCAAATAGGTTGAATTTTAGCAATTCAAAAACAGTCTATTAAAGATACACATTAGACCACACGAGCAATACCTCATTTCTAGAACCCACGGTAACTTCATTACTGTAGCCGCTAATAGTTTAAATATGATTTATGAAGTCAGAGAATAGATGAATACACTTCTAAACGAAATGCCAACCTTCAATTTAGCATCAAAGCTTCCTGAAATATCACTGCTTTGACAGTTCTTATTTCACACTGCAATTTCTTCCATAGATAAAAATCTGTTATGCATGAGCTGGCTAAAATTAAGTTTTTGAAATAATAAGTCTCAAGGGATCAGAAAGAATATGGACAATAGATGTTAGGTAGTAAATGAGGTAGTCCAAACATCCTAAGGTGTGTACGCTTCTTACCTTGCATAAAGGAACCCTTTTTGTTTTGGTATTTACATATCCTATTATCATACATTCTCTGAGAATTATAATGAAAACTCAGATTTGAACAAATACTTGAGGTTATGAGCAATTTGGTAGGGAGATGTTCTGGTCTTATACTCCTTTATTCCTTAACTGATAGCACAATATCTGACACTATGAGTAAGTTAATTAACATAAAAGAAAATAATATTCTCTTCATAATGAGCAGACCCCTGGGCTCCAAGAGAAATATTCTGGAGGGTGGGGTTCATTCCTTTGCGGGGAGAACAGCAGACATGAAACCATGAGACTCAGAACTCAGGAGGGCATCTAAGTGAAGGCAGACTTGGAATCCAAAGGGACTGGAACACATCCAGAAAGTGTAGGGAAGAGAAAGGAAACATGTGTTCACTTACCTGAAAGCTGACAGAGGTTCTAATGAGAGATGAAGACTGGAAAGATGCCCTGAGATGTTGGGATGCTGGGGACTCAGTGGACAGTCACCCCAGTAAGTCTTTGGACACTATATACACTGAATATGATGTCTGCAGGAATAATGGATGATCTGGATTGCCATATGTCTTTAAAATATGAATGTTCAAAAATTACTTTAAAATATGGTGTTTATTCTTTTTATATCACATTTTGATTATAGCTTTCATAGACCAAGAAGAAAACCAAAGTACTTAACTGGAACTTTTTCTTACAAAACAATTTTAGTTTTTCCAGGAGGAGATTAACCAGTTTATAGATAACCTGTCAGTAAGGTAACAGACAATCCAGGATGCACTCAAATTTACATGGCTGATGTGCATGAAGGAGCTCAGAGACCGGCCTGAAGCCTTCGTTCTTACCATCATCATCCCACTGAGTCACACCCCCCTATATGTGGTCCAGTCTCAAGGTGGATATTTGGGAAAGCCCACTTCCCCTGTTCTGGATATAGACCATTGTATTTATTTTACACTATCAGGTAAAAACACAAGTTTTTAATCCTCTTTTTATTCCGTCATAGTGAATGTATTTTATATTATGAAGTGTAAGGCAATAGTATAACCTTGTACTTCCGTGGCCTGGAGAACACCTCTCTGGAATTAGTATCTATTCTAGCTGCAAGTGATATCATAAACACATACCTACATGCATATAAAGTGGCTAAACCACTGTGAGCTTGCTGAAATATCAAAAAACATGTTAATGGCTTAGGTCAAAAGAGAGAAGTTTTGAAGAAGGAAAAGGAAGGAAATATATATATATGTATATATATACACATACACACATATATTCTAAATATTAGAATGATTTCTATAATAGTCTCTGATTTTCTTGATTAGTTAAACCTCCTACTCTATTGGGCAGTGCCATCCAAGAGAACTTTCTGTGATGATGGAAATGTTCCATATCTATGCTACTGAGATATAGCCACCAACACAAATGGCTACTGAACAGCTAAAATGTGGCTCGTGCCAAGGAGGAACTAAATTTTATATTTTCTTTAATTTTAAGTAATTTCAATGTAAATAGGCACATGGAACTAGAGGCTACTGAATTGGTAGCATATATCTGGGATGGAGGGATCCTTTAAAATGAAATTAAACATAAAAAAGGAAAGATCTCTGTAGCCAAATCTGAGTTCACTGTATGTTCTATATTTACAAATGCCAAATCCTCTTTCCATTTAAAAATTGCTTTTAGAGAACACTGCTCTTTAAGACAATTTTTAAAATAGATTTTATTGGTATATTAAAGTTCCTCCCTGATTTACAGTCAATTTACTATAGTGGTAAAAGGCCAAATTGAAGAGTGTGATAAAATACTCAAGACACATCACTCCTTCCCAGCAGAAGCGAGAATTTAGCATTAATTGTGAGAGAAAGAAAGGAGAGGAGAAGGAGGAGGGGAAGGAGGGAAAGGATGGGGGAAGGATGTGGTGGGGGATGGGGAAGAAAGGAAGAGGGACAATGCTATTGATGATAGTGGAAGGGAACCCCAAAACATTTTCACTGGTTCAGTGTTAATTGAGAAAAGAGCTCCTCATTCATTTACATTTTAGTAACATTTTACTTTTATAGGAAAATATGTATGTGTACGAAAGTATAGAAACAGAGTTTGAACTGGTTATATATATATATATATAATATATATAAATATTTATATTTATATTTATAAATATTTATATTTATAAATATAAATATTAAGATAATATAATTAAATTTGCTATAAACATCTGACCGCTTGGCGAGGATAAGTGGTAGGACAGATTATATTCATTTTCACAATTAAAGCAAAAATACTTCAAAATTTGACTTTTAAATTTTTCTCTTTTGAGCAAGGAAAAAAGTTAAAAAAAGAGAATAATCTAGTTGGAAAAATTAACTGAATTTTAACAGTTAACAAAATGTGTTTTAATAAAACATCTTATGACCCTCAAGTGCAACTAGAAATGCACCTGATGTAATGCTAAACTGAATGCTTCCATAATGGTGTAAAACTTAATTTTATTTTTGGAATTGAAATATAATTAAATGCACTAAAGAATTCTCTGTGTTCCATGGTTTGTTCCTTTTTGTTTTGTTTTGGAGGTTTGTTTGTTTGTTTGTTTTGAATAGACAGCTCTTTGGTAAACATACACTACTGTTTCCATTATGAGAACAGGCTCTGAAGTCAGATAGAATCTGAATCAATTCCACTTAGGATGCCACTAGCTGTGCAACCTTGTAAAAGTTATTTAACTTTTTAAGTCCTATTTTTCACACTTGTAAAATAAAGATCATATTAATTGCCACTTCTGAAAATTCCTGTAACAATACAATCAGAAAATACAAATAAAATGCTTAGCACAGTACAAAGTGCTTCCTACTGGACAGCACTCGATAAGCATTACCATTAGAATAATAAACTATAAATGTCATTACAAATGTACTTTATAAGACATTTCATATTTTTGTTTTTCTTTGCCATATTGTTGTCGTTCCTGCTGCTGTTGTTAGTTTTTGCTTTGAGGTTTAGGATTAGAAGTGATGTGACAGAGAATCCCTGGGCTAAGTGTTAGGATTCCTGTGTTTTAGGCTCTGTCACTCACCTTATTGAGGGTTTGGAGTAAACTATCGAAACCCTTCAGTGAAGTGTCTTCACTGTCACATGAGGCAGGAGAACACATCAAGGTCTTCCTGTGTGGCAAGAGCTTCATGTGACTGATAGGACTAGGGATGGAGGTGTCTTATTTTATTTGAGAGTTCATCCCAAAGACCACACAGAAAATTTATAACTCAATTTTCTCACAGGAAAAAGTGTGAAAGATCTCTGGAGGAGGAGCTTCCACAGATATATCAAGGTAGATATTTAGGTTTCTTCATAGCTTTTTAACATTGCTAAACTCTGTTCCAGAGTTATTGCCAGATTAATTTTCTAGATCCATGTGCTGCAACTAAAAGGTCACATCAGTGATATTCCAATGGATATTGAAAAGATCTGAAATGATCCTAATTGTGAAGATTAAAGCAACACTACTACTCAAATCACTTATAGATGATCTAAGAAACATTAAAACAATGAAACACATCTTACATTTGAAATCACAGAGCCTGGAGTATAACAAAACGTGGTGGGTGTTTCTATTTGTCAGAGAATGGAAACTGTCTCTGTCAAAGAGTCAACAATTTAATGAGCTCAACAGCCTTTAAATTGTGGAAATTTTGAAGAGGTTGAGGTAGAGAGAGGAAGGTTTACGTTACCTAAACTTTTGTCTGTAAGAGATAATGCCCATAAATCTAGTCCTATCCTACATCTCAATATTTCAAGTTTTCATAATTCAAATTCTAATTGTACCTTATTGATGATACAAGACTCTACAAGGAACATTCAATATACGTTGTAAATTTCTTATCGTATGTATTAAAGTGACATTTATTGAGTACCACTTGTGTTTTAGGCAAAGTACCAGGTAGAGGACACATGGACCAATAAAGCACAATCTCTGCGTTTAAGCAGTGTATAATCTTCTAATTGCTGACTACAAGCCTATCATTTGATTGTTTCTGCAAATTGAAAAGAGGTTCTTATCTTCTGTTCAGAGGATCTATTTATTTATCTAAAGAAGTAGTTCTTCATAGTTATGGAAACTTTTTTTAGAAAATAACTTCGAATAAAATAAATATTGAAAGCTCCATAGATTGCAACATCAGGAAAGAGATGAATTTGCTGGAAAGATTCTTAGGTTAATAACTTTAGTAAATATTGTTATATAGTCTGATACTGAGGAGGAAGTATTATCTAAATATCTGGGAGATATTAATTAATATATTTCAGTCTGGCATTAACAAGATCCTACTTAAGGAATTTCAGTTGATATATAGATTTTAACAGTCTTGGAAATAATTCAGCATCAATCTCCATCCAAATATTACATATATTTATGACAACTGAATATGTAAAGAGGGTATATGAGAAAAAGTAGTGCCAATCCTGAGTTTTTTGCAAATATTTTATATATTAAAACACTCAAGATAATGTATTTTGTTTTTGTCAATTGGCCAATTCTTTGTAGAATCCCTCTGAAATTTTTGATAAACCTCTTTTAGGCAAATTATTCTAAATATAATCTCTTCCCATCCCAAACACTCACAGATAAAGCCTCAGTATTGTTAGTGATTTTATTTGAACTAGTCTATGAAAGTTTATTAGGACTGAAGTGATAAACATCTGTGATCATATAATGGATGAAAAATCTATTCTGTAGAAAATAAGCATGGATGAAGCAAGGAGAAAGGAAAATACTCCAAATCTCAAACTTCCTGTAGGTAGTACCTCCTCAATCTCCTTTTCCTTCTTGGAAAATGTAAAAGAGAGTTCTTAATAGCTTATAGATCAAAATGAATAAATCTATCTTCAGGAACCTAAACAAAAAAGTAGTTAACTTTTTTATATATATATATTTTTAAGGATTTCCCTTTTTTCTTTTTTTCCTTTGAGAGAGAGTGAGAGTCTGAGATGGTGGGGAGGGGCAGAGGGAAAGGGAGAGAGAAAATTTGAAGCAGACTCTGCAAGCACATCCAGCTGACATGGGGCTCAGTCTCACAACCCTGAGATCATGATCGCAGCCAAAATTAAGAGTCAGATGCTTAGGGGCACCTGAATAGGTCAGTTGGTTAAGTGACTGGCTCTTGACTTCAGCTCAGGTCATGATCTCAGGGACTTGAGAGCCCTGTGTCAGGTTTGTGCTCAGGGCAGAGTCCACTTAAGATTATCCCTCTCTCTCTCTGCCCCTCCTTACCACATGTGCACACATTCTTTCTCTCCCTTTTTCAAATTAATAAATAAGTCTAAAAAATTTTTTTAAAGAGTTAGACACGTAACCTAATGAGCCATCCAGGGGCCCCAAAAGTAGTTAACTTTCAGCTCAACTTTGAGTTGTCCTAATAATAGGCCTTGAAATTGAACACAGTTCAATGTAAGATTGAGTAAGGAAGACTTTACAAGTCATGATTAATGAAAATAATAATAGATGTGTAACAATATAAAATGGGAATGTCAGAAATGTCTCCTCTGTCTAATCTGAAATTTTATTTTATTTTATTTTTTTATTTTAAGATTTATTATTTATTTATTCATAGAGATGCAGAGAGAGAGAGAGAGAGAGGCAGAGACACAGGCAGAGGGAGAAGCAGGCTCCATGTAGAGAGCCTGATGTGGGACTCGATCCAGGGTCTCCAGGATCGCACCCTGGGCTGCAGGCGGCGCTAAACCACTGCACCACCAGGGCTGCCCTAATCTGAAATTTTAATTATTTTTTGATATCCATCTCTAGGTTCAAGTTTATCATACATAACTTTCCATTCAATCAGCAGGCTTGTGTAGAAAATAAGATCAAGAAATAAACAATGTTCATTTGGAACAACCCTAAAATATCTGACTCCACCAGGAATTTTGAGTTCTTTGCAAGGCATCAAGGACAAACTCAATGTAGGCATTTAAGGCATATTATCTGAGGGGGGATTTTTTAAAATGAAATCTCTTAGACATATCAACTTTCTCCCTAGAGAAAATAGGTTTCAAATGAAAACGGTATCAAGTTTCACATGATCTCCCCATTTCCAACAAATCAGATAACTTCCATGATAAATTTACTATGATTTCAACATACATGAAGAGAAAAGCACTACCACACGAAACAAAAGAGCAATAGCAAAAGTGAAGAAATCATATGATGGCGAAAAACAACAAAACAAAATAAAACGAAGTCTGTGAATATGTCCAAATAGAATTTCCTGAGATTTTGTATGATTATGTTGACAAGTATCCTTGACCAAAGTCACTTTTCTTCTTCAGAACCTAAACATTCACAAATATCTAAACTTGTGATTATCTAACCATGGCTACCCATGGTGTGTGTACTATAATATATGCCTCAAGGGAACTGCAAATGTCAGGAAGATGCAAAAATAGTCAGAGTGTGAAATCATCAAAGGCATACCGAAAGTTTAGAAGCTATCATTTAAAAGGCCCTTCATGCAGAGTTTCTCTGTTGAAAACAGCCCTGCATTATATTTCTGAAGATCTAAGTTAAGCTCAAGAGACTGGAAATCTGATAATGGCTTTATGGGCTAACAGGGCATCCTGGATACTTTAGACCTTCTGTAGATTCCATGGAAACAGAAAATGTAAGAATGCTGTCTTGATTATTCTAAATGTCTGCTTTCAGAAGAAATGGGGAGAAATGCCAGTTTCCTTTTCAAGGGAAAAAAGGAAAAGGAACACTCTGATCTTCCTCTCTTTGAGTTTGGGGCTGGAGTACGGATGCAGGAATGGCATCAAAAGAAGGAGGTTCCTCATACTTGTCATTTGAGATTGTACTAATCAGTGGGGAGAATAAGAGAAACATTTATCTTCACACAGATTTATCACTGAAAATAATCTCTGTAACACTCAGTGCTCTGATATAAAAAGGAAAAGGAAAGAGAGAGAGAGAGAAAGATAAAGACAGAAAAAGGAGAAAGGAGCAGCACTTTAGCCTAAGAAGTCAGTGTTTGTAAGAAAATAAAGTACTACCGATTCTATTAATTACTGAATTCTAAAAAAATCCTCAGCTCAAATTTATCTGTATTATTACCCTTTTATTTCCATTTTAATTTTGGTCCTTTGTCTTTTAACTTTTTCCTCAACCTCTCCATTCTCCTCCTTCCCTGTAATGGACCTAGTAGAAAGATAATCGATTGACCGGCATTCCATGAAGTCTCTACACCCAAGTCAATGCTGCCATACTCACAATGGGAAAAATAATTAAGAAGTTTTTTTTAAGGATTTTATTTATTTATTTGACAGAGAGAGAGAGAGAGAGAGAGAGAGAGAGCAGGCTCCCCGTGGATCTGGAAGCCCAATACGGGGCTCCATCCCAGGACTCTGGGATCATGACCTGAGCCAAAGGCAGATGCTTAACTGACTGAGCCACCCAGGCACCCCAAGAAGGACAAGTTTAAACTGTCCACTTTGCTAGTGTGTTTCAGCTTCTAGAGTGAAATTTGCATTATTTGATTTCTTAGAAAAAGCAGGATTTTTTTGGCTTGCTGGTGATTGCAAGAAAAGCAATTCCAATTCAGGTAGTTTGCTGATGGCAGTTATTTTGATGGATGTTTCTTGTTTTCATAAATTTAATATTAGTAGTTTATTAATATTATCCCTATTGCGCAAGCCTGAAAATAAAAGTGTTGAAACAGGAAATGTGCTCTAGAACCGACTATCCATTAAGTCTCTCTGAGTGTTTTAGGGCAATCCAAATAACTTTGCTTCTCTCTGGAGATAAAGACAGACGATCTGCCTGGCTGTGAAATGGAGTAAAAGTTAACAACTGAACTGCCACAGGAGAGACACCCTCTCAGGAGACCTGGAATGGTGAATGAGAGCCTGGTGCGGACTGTCATCTAGGAGATGAGTTGGGAGTTGCAAAACTGGGGAGGGGGTAATGGGTAGCATCGGGAGAGATTCCAATGAAGCAAAGAACAGGTTCCACAACCTGTATGTTGAAAACAGGTAGCAACCAGTCAAGTAGAATAATTTCAGAATGCCAGAGTTTAGAGGTTTATTCACATATGATGAGGAAAGATAAAAATAATTCTAAATTATTTTAATGTTTTTTATCCAAATTGAAAACATACAAAGATATGATTCCATACTTTACTTTATCTAACAATATCACATTTCTTCAAGGTATGTGGTTCAGCTTCATTACAATTAAGCAAATATTAAGACAGATAAATTGATGACAGTATAGGCATCATTGATTTTTAAATTTTTTTCACTGGCTGCCTAACAGCATGCCACATGCCTTAATTTTTTTTTTAAGATTTTATTTATTTATTCATGACGGACACAGAGGGAGAGAGAGAAAGAGAGAGGCAGAGACACAGGCAGAGGGAGAAGCAGGCTCCATGCTTTGGGAGCCCGACATGGGACTCGATCCCAGGTCTCCAGGATCACATCCCAGGCCGAAGGCGATGCTAAACCGCTGAGCCACTGGGGGGCTGCCCACCATGTGCTTTAAATACAGAAAACAAGTCACCATATTTCATTTAATGGTATCACAGATTAACAAGAAGACACACGTTTAACAAATAAATATGATAAAGTATTGGTAAGTACCTTAGCTAAGCTATGGAAAAGGGCAGAGAAGTGCAAACAAGGAGAGATGATGACCTTGACTGGTTTTGCACGCTGGATCAGGGGTACTGTGAACAGAGAAGGCTTCACAGAGGCAATGATAATGGAGGAGATATTAAGAAGAGATTTTACAGGAATCTATACCGAAACAACTACATAGTTGACCATGACCTGAAATTATAAGACAGTTCAAAGAATTTATGATTGATTGGTTTGGTGAAAGAAAAGGGGAAAGTTCTTCACCCCAGTAGTGCACAACCTACTTCAAACATCTTTACCTACATTCCTGTTTATACCCACATCTATTTTTACCCATAACTATCTAGTGAATAAGACTATGAAGGCTTGGCATCAGACTTGGGAGTCTAAGTCTTTGCCACTTAGACAAAGTGAGCTTTCTGAATTACATTCTTCATCTGAGAGGCTATATAAGTTCAGTGGTAAAAAGTAATAATGCTGAGCTGCATGCCCTGCTTATTGTTATTTTTGTTTTGTTTTAATTATGGTTCAATTGCATCCTAGTCCTGCTGTTACCTTGAGCAAGTTCCTAAGTTCTTTGCTCCCCACTTCCCTTGTTCTATAAATTGGGACTATTAACATCACCCACCTCATAGGGGCTCAGTGAGTCAATACATGCAAGGCCCTTAAAATAGTACCTGTTAAGGGGAAACTTCTCAATAAATATTAGCTGCATTGACAAATTGGAGAGAATAATTCTAACCTACTCAGTTGCAATACGGTTACTGTAATTATTGTAATTTCCAAAAATGTTATTTTCCTTCTAACTTTAAATAAGAAAAGAAAGGTAAGTCTTATATGCACTATCTTAAACAAACAAACAAAAAGGTCTAAGATTTATTCATCTTTCAAAAGTTTTGTTGCTAAGAACTAGATTTAGTTGGTGGGACCACTTAAAGAATGCAACAGATACAGCTTTCTTCCGGTAAATATAGACATGACCTAATTACTACAAAGAAAATACTCCAGAGAGTCAGAACAAAGAAAATAAAAAAGTATCCTTCACTTCTGGCATATACCTGATTGTATCTTTCTGATTAGTGCTGAACTGCTTTGTTTTGCTGCCAGGCTGAAGAACTACTGCCATTAGTCACTGATATTAAGTATTGTTTATGTCCAACCTAATGGCAAAGGGTTAAGGGAAGGTACACAAAGGATCAAACACCAAAAATCCTGGGTTTTCCTTTTGAAATGGATAGACCCAACTAAATCAGATATCTGACTCCGATTACAGTAAGTCAATAACCTTCAGTTCACTTTAACAACACGGTACAACGGCCAGACACACTAGCCAAGGACCATAGTCTCACATCTTTCATGTGGTCTTGAGGAAATAATTGACTTGTATATATGTGCCTACTGGATTGTATTCTGTCAATGGAATTCAACAAACAAAACTCAGTTTGTATACAACATAAAAAACAAAGCTTACTTAGCCATAGAAACGAATGAGGATGCTCTCGGTACAGATACTAAAGGATCACCATAATATATTAACTAAAATTTCAAAGGTCGAAAAAGTCATATATAATATCTTGACTTTTGTACAACAAAGGGGAGAGACTACGTACATTTTATATATGCATTTGCTTGCATTTTCACAAATTATTTTAGAAGGAGTTACCACAAATTCTGAGATCAGGCTCACACAATCATTTTTACCATCTATTCTTTTGTGCTTTTGAAATTTGAGTCACATATGTTTATTTTATATTCAAAAATGTAAAAAAAAATAAATTTAAGATATAATTGCATTTTCTAAAATAAGAAAATCAGCTTCCGGTCAAGCTCATAAATCACTTCATAAAATTATGATTTTAGAAAACAAGACCTATTATCCTAAATACAGTAGATTTACAAAAGAATAGAGCTGCCTTAAGAATTACTACTTAAAGAGAGTGAGGGAATAATTTGGGCTGATATTTTCTCATGGATAGGGTAAGATTGTTTTTAGGAAGGAACCATATTTGATTTTGAATAGTAGAATTGGTAGCATTAGCAAGTGAATGGTCGTTGGATATTAATAGCCAAAGCCAATATGTGTTCATGGAACTTCAGCTCTATGCCCAGCACTGAGGTAACATTTAGTCCGTACCCTCAAGGGACTTGCTGTCTAACAGGGAGTGGCAGTAAAAAGTACATAAAATGTGCAGGTAATTAGAATTCAGCAAGATTAAGGCAAGTTAAGTGTTGGGCGCATTCTAAGCATATATTGCAAGCAAATATCCTCAACCAGCCTAGGCTTTGTGGGCTGTATGGTAAAGTGACTTTAGAATGACTTCCACGAACCATACTCCTCAGATTCTTTATGAACATTTCACTGCTTGTGATATTTTCACCTTAACATAAAATCAGAAGGAATTGTAGTTTATGCACATAAACCTTATAAAAGTTAAATAGCCCCTATTGTAACCCTGATTTGCTTTCTGCAGCAGTATCTATGACAGGAGCTGCTACCAATGGCTGTATTTCCAAGGGAATCTTTCTTCGACTGTGCCAATATCCCTCAAAATGGATGCCAAAGCACCTTAGGCCCCTCAGAGACAAAGATGGTCTATTTGAGACAGGAATTTCCTAGTTTGAATTGGCTTCCCAGATCTTCTTTGCTCTTCACTAGTTGGAAGTACTGTAACAATAGCTGGTTTTGCTGAACACTTATAAAGGCTTTTAGCTTCTACAGGGCACTTCTGTGTGATTACGCCTATGTGTGTTATGGGGTGAGTGTGAGCACTTGTGGGAAAAGGATGTGGCTATAGTACAGTATATATCAAGTTTCTAGACAAATGTGTGGGGATAGTTCACATACAGAGGTATTTTGCCTAAAGGAAAAGAAGACAGTTGAGAACCTATGGTTTCCATAGCATCAGAGTCCTTTGACATCTGATGACTCTTCCTTACAATGAGCTTAGCTTGAACCCAAGCATATTACTAGCTTAGACAGCTTCATAGTAAAGAAAGTCTAGGCCAAAGAGTTAAGCCAAAAATTACTAATCACAAATAACGTCTTCATGTGTGAAGAAGTTAAATCAGTACCATCACCTGAAAAGTGATATAGTGATATCTATGTTAAAATTGTAATGTTTTACAATTAAAAAAACTACACCCTTTTAATGCTATGCTCTTTATTTATATAGACAGCTGCTTGATATGACAGAAAACAACACAAAAATGAGAAAAGAAGAAACACATCTTATTGCCACTGAGAACTGAATGGAAGTTAAATACATTTTCTACTCAGGGACAAGAGGCCCCAAGAAAACATTTTTAGTTCCATTCATATACCTTACCATACTGAAGGCAAAGGCTGTTCCAAAGAAATCTTTGAAATACTCTTTTACAGTGAAATACAAGGATTAAAACAAGAAAACAAGAAGCTGCTGAGTCAAATACCGTTGCTGAATTATTTAGGGATTATTAAAGGATTCTATAGATGCCAGCAACATTTAAAGCTCAAAGTTACTAAGTCAGGGGCAACCAGGTGGTTTAGGCAGTTAAGCGTTAGACCCTTAGTTTTGGTCAGGTCATGATATCCGGGTCATGAGATCAAGCCAGGCATGGAGCTCTGTGCTCAGAGGGGAGTCTGCTTGAGATTCTTTCTCTCCCTCTCCTTCTGCGCCTCCCCCGTGTTTGTGCTCTATCTCCTTGAAAAATAAATAAATAAAATCTTTAAAACAACAACAACAAAGTTACTAAGTCAGTATTTACTAATTCAGTCAGCACATCTCCATTATTATACTAGTAAGCTGACCGCAAAGTACACTTACAGCAGTAGAGTAAAATCTGTAACAGCAACAGAAAACAATAGAGTAAACTGAGAATAAGGCCACACAGAAAATAAACTCAAAGAAAGTTAAGGAAGCATGGTGACTTATACTGAAGGTAGCAGTAATCTATAGAGGGGTTTAAATGACAGTATTTTCCCTTGAATACAATTCTTTAAGGCTCCAGAAAGTCAAGAGATCCTTAATTAAAGATAAATTGCTGACATTGAAATCACATGTATTTTTAAAACCATTTACTTTTCAACCAGATCTATTTCCTAAGAATAATCCCTCAATGACTTTCACAGAATTTATTCTAGTTGCTCCAACTTATTATTTCCTTCTTGATTCAATCCCAAATTTCTAGTCTTTTAATATTTTTTTTGTTTGTTTAAAACAGCTAGAGAACACATAGAATGCATGCTTGATCTCATAATATTGAAGAAAAGATTCAGATTCTGTTTGGGATTTTTAGTCTAGTATGTTTTTTCATCTTTTTTGGTTGTTAATCTTGGTATAATCATTCCGGAGAGAGAAAATGCGAATGCCAAGTACAGGCCCAGACAAGAGCAAGGCAGGGGAGATGACCCTTTCTCCTTCCTTTGGATAAAACCACACTGTGAATTTTCTCCCTAGAGTGAGGGCTGCTGGCAGCTATAATTTCTCTGATACACACAATCAAAACATACTTTTTTTTTTTTTCCAGTTCTCCTTTTCACTAGGAGGAAGCTATTCTGGAGAAAAATAATTCTCTTGCCACTTTCTGTACTTGCTTTCAACTTTGTTATTAATACTATTATTTTCAAGGACTGTAATTTTTTATATGCTAGGGAATTCCACAATAAATATATAATATTAATAAATAATAATAAAGGCCAAGCCTTTTTTTTACTAACTAAAAATAAGCTACTTAATAGAGAGGGACATACACACACATTTACATGAATTATTTAAGTTCAACAAATTTAAAATGAAATCCAAAGGCAATATCACTTGTATCTAGTTGTTTCATCATTAATGCATAAATAAATAAATTACTAAAATAGAATAATGCTGAAAAAAGTATAATTAAATATAGCTTGATAATCTTCAAATTTTTCCTCTAATGCTTCCTTGTCCTTTTGAAATAAAAAGAATCTAAACTTATAAACATTTTATTATAATTATGACTTTATGATAGTAAATGTATCTCTCACTCATGATTTTAACATTAACTGATTGGGTCATTGGGAAAAGTATATGGCATTTACGCTTCATCTAAACAGAGAACTTTACTAGTTAACACAGTAGTACATATACTTCTTGAACTATCAGCTGTCAGAAACACCATTAATAAATAAGAGAGTAGATATTATTCATGGAAAAAGAAGCTTGGCTCAGAACTCTTTAGTAATAAAGCCTTAATCCCTGCCAATCATTCTATCTTAAGAGGAAGGAACTGCATTTAATGCAAATCCAATGATAACAGTTTTCACCCAAATTACAAGTAACCAGCAAGATCTGCCTCTAAGACTCCACTGTTTCCCTCTGCTGAGAGAATTGCATGTTCCTATTCAAGGAGAATAAACATTCAGCTTTCATTTACATTTTGGGTAAGAATAGTACTGCTCTTTTGCAAAGTTGATGAAAACAATTATTCTATAGTTCTGAGTTACTAGGCTTTATAAATTTGCTAGTGATTGCTATGTTTTAGAGATTGAAAGATACTTTTCAGCTTTAGAATGGGGTTCCATTACTTCTTTCTTTCTTGCCTACAAACTATACATGACATAAAAAGATAGTTAAAACAGAATATTTGGGGAAAATCTTACTGCGAAAGTCAGAGACGGAAAGAAACTTGAGGCTTCTCTTAGTAACTCTTAAAATTGAATTGGGCTATTCTTTTGTGTTTGGTACCTTCTTTATGTAGAAATTGACTGCATAAATCTGACTCTTCTTAATAATCCCCTTTTCTTTTTCTTTATTCTTCCTTTTATCCATCCATTCTTCTCTTTGGCCTTCCTTCCATCATTCTTTCTCTCCCTCTCTTTCTTCCTATCTCCAACATAGTTTGTACTGTCTACATTCTTCTATAGATATGGAGAGGTAGAGAAGGATAATATAGAGTCAGTGATATGGATTAAGATCTTACTAGTCACAAAAAGTAGAATGCTCCAGTTATCTACCCAACTCAGATTCTGGAATGGGGAATAGGAAGAAAACACTAATCCCCTATAATTGTTAGCAGTTCTAAGGCTTTGTTATTACAAGTGCCTCCCTAAGCAATTTGGTGATTTTGCGTTAAGTACCTAGTTTAGTTTAATTGGCTAGTAAATGATGAATGGAAGTGTTTGGTGATAAATCACATATAGTCCACATTATATACTATGATTCAAATGGCCAAGCAGATGTTAAGTTTTTAACTAGGATAGTTACCAGGTCATCCTTACATTACTGCATAAACAGAATAGTATGTGGCTATGGAAAACAAATTGTATTTTGAGCTTCTTTTTGCTTTATTAAAGGATTATTTTTGAATAATTTTCATTTTGGACTGTCCTCTGAGAAGACTCATCACAAGAAGCAAGGTTTGCCTGTGTTTCCTATACTATCTATATGCTGAATACACTACCATCTCATTCAAATTTCCAAAAAGCCCAGCAAGTAAGTACTACAAATGAAAATAGAGTTGTTAAAAAACAAACAAACAACAAAAAGAAAATGCAGTTGTTAAGTAACCTGTCCAATTTTACACACCTATTGTGAGGAAAGCCTGAATTGAAACCCAAGAACATCTGACTCCAATGTCTATGTTTTCAAACAGCATGCCATATTACCTGTACCAGATTATGGTATGGGGATAGAGAGACAGAGACAGAAAGGCAAAGAGAAGAGAGAGACTTAGAGAGGATGAATATAGATTTAAATATAGGCTTTATCCTGTAGTACCTAAAAAAGTAGTTGTAGAGAAGACACAACCATGAAAACAATTACATAATTATTTAGAAAAGTATATGATTATATTTCGAGATGACTTTTATGAATGGCTTTGTATTATCAACAGTTTTCTCATAAGTGAGATCACACAAACAGGTTTTATTTTCCTTTTAAGAGGGTTAAATACATTTGAATTTAGGAGTCTAATTCTTGATTTAGTTTTACCCTTATCAATATGGAGCTGAAAAAACATTATCACCTCCTTTCTTACTCCTTATTGTTCTCATGATATCTGTTCTTTTTGTAGGACTCACCATTACAAACTTCAACCCAGCCCCAAGCTGGCTGAAATACAGTGTAGCTGCAAATATGCCAGAACTTTTCTGAATACTCCTGGTCCATTTCCCTAGACTCTCCAAGGCTGAGACTCACAAACTTTTCCTCTCATGGCCTAAATAGCATGTGTTTTAGAATTTAGAAGTCATAGTCTCTGGTATCAACTCTGCTTCTGTTCAGCTCTGCTGTTGTTGCAAAAAAGTCAGAAATGAAAGTGTGGCTGTGTTCTAGTGAAATTTTATTTATGGACACTGACACTTGACTTTCACGGATTTTGCATGTATCCCCAAATAATGTTCTTCTTTTAACTTTTATTCAATCACTTTAAAATGCAAAATCATTCACAGCTCACAGATCATACAAAAAATGGTAGAGGGTTGGACTTAGCATTGGCCATTGCTTGCTGACGCTTGCCCTAACCACAGACTTCCAAAGGAACCCAGTTGGAAAGAGCCCACTCTTCAGCCAATATATCAAACCTATAAGGTATCAAGCTTTAGTGAACCCAGTAAGGAAGGAGGTAATAAAAACCCTACAACAATAGAAGCAAAATAAGAAAGAAGGTGGGAATGAATACACAGGTTCAATATCTGGTAACTCAAATTCAGAATCTTTATTTCTGCATGCACAGAAATTCCTTACAACAGTGTGCTGAGAGGTGATCAGACTTATTATTCACACTACTAAAGAGACTCAATTGTTATGTGAGATATACCAAAAATTTGAACTCAGTTCTCTGAGTAATGAGTTATGAGAATCTCCTTCTATATAAAAGATCAGAAGTATCTAAAGATGACAAAGCAGTTATCCAAATCTACTGAATCCTTACTATTTCCTAGATAAGCACTGATAATTATAAATTTTGGCTCTCTTAATCATGCCTTACTCAGATCATCATCATTCTCCTTAGACACATCACAATACATTTGAGAGCATTACAGCTTTCTGAGAACTAGCACCTTCCTCAAAATCTGATTTGCATCCCTCCAATTGCATCAGCAACAGATTTAAATGCAAAGTTTTAGGTGATTCTACAAATGCCTGAGTTAATTCATTAGATGTCAATTATTAACCGTTTCACAACCGTTATGAAGTGGTGTGGATGATCTTTTTCAAGTATTACTGTCATCTAACACTAAACCTCAATTTATGAACTACAGATGCTCATCTTTTCATCTACATAGAAGGTCAGGGAACAACTGCTTGTAAGAATGTCACTCTTGGGAAAGAAAACCTCACCAGATTTGATAACCAGACAATCTCACACTTCATTTGGCTTGGGGCTATCTGTAGAAACCTGAGTCAACTGCGCCTATGGATAGTCTAGCATCCTCTTATAAGGAATAAACACCAAGATTCCAACAAACTTCAATTTGTCTTTCAAATTATCCCTTTATTTTTCACAGATGAGTATAACTCTATGGGTCCCACTAGTCATAATCATGCAGCTTCTCTGTGGTCTTGTAGAACTGACTGTCTTATATGAGTCATTCTTGAAGCACTGATATCTGTTTTGGGCCCTTTGTGCCTTCTGGCAAAATTTCTTCCCTCTGTCTATAAAGAGTTCATAGTTATCCTAGAAAGGTACCAGGAAGAGACCCACAGTTTCGGGGAAGCATGCAACTTGCTCAGTTATGGCCCTATCCACATACCTACCGGAATCACTTAAGGTTTTACCTGACTATCCTTTTGTTTTCAAGACTCTCGTTAATTTTTCAGAATGCTTCTACTGCCTCTGACTATAGCACAGATTCACGGTAGGGCAGCATCTCCCTAGGAACACATTTTGTAAAAACCTGCTGCAGTCCAGGACTGGACTAGAGCAAAGAAATCAAGACACTTAGTGTGCATGACTTAAAGAGACACTCATTTGAGGGTCCTGAATAGCACCTTCATGACCTTTAGAGGGACAATTAAATTTTGCACCCTAGGCACATGACTTTTTTTTTTTTTTTTAATATTTTTTTTCAATTTTTATTTATTTATGATAGTCACAGAGAGAGAGAGAGAGAGAGGCAGAGACACAGGCAGGGGGAGAAGCAGGCTCCATGCACCGGGAGCCCGACGTGGGACTCGATCCCGGGTCTCCAGGATCGCGCCCCGGGCCAAAGGCAGGCGCCAAACCGCTGCGCCACCCAGGGATCCCGGCACATGACTTTTTAGATGGTGCTCCCTCCTGTCCAAGAACAAGGTTGGCACTTGCATGACTCAAATAACCTCTTTCACACTCCACCCTGGGTACTGTACTTATCTCGCTGTGGCCCCAGCTATGCCACAGTCACACCCAAAGATAACGTCAGACAACATTATTCTATTTTTCCTGAATGAAAAATAAAATACCTGTATCTTTTTTTGTGTGTTAAACCAAAATATCACCAGTATTTTGGGTACTTGTAAGATTTTATGCATTTATTTTAGAGAGAGACACAGCATGAGTGTGAGGGGCAGAGGGAGAGGGAGAGAGAGAATCTCAAGTAGACTCCATGCTAAGCATGGAGGCTTGGGGGCTTGATCCCAGGACCCTGAGATCATGACCTGAGCTGAAACTAAAAGTTGGATGCTTAACCGACTGTGTCACCCAGGCACCCCAGATCTTCACATTTCAAATGTAAATAGATCAATGTTTTAAAATGATCACAAAGATAAGGACATAAAACATAAAGCATTAACATGCACACAGAGACATGGAAGTATGCACAGGAGCACATAACATGGAGTAAACATGGAGTTTGAACCTCAAGTAGTCACATTATCTAGTACTTTGACATAGTCCCTTTTTTGAACTTAACATACTGAGCAAAGTAGAACATTAGGTATAGTACCCAGAGAAGTATTAGCTAATGGCAAGCAATCTCTGGAATTCCATACAGCTACTGGCTAGTAATGAGCAGATTCAATGCTCAAGTTTTGGTTTTGATTTTGTTTTTTCTTTTTGTTTCAGTTGCATATCAAGGACAAACTCAATTCAGAATTCCAGAATTTGTCATTATTATGAAAAAAGCTTTTAAATATGCAGGCACAAATTAAGAGTCTTTATTATACATATAGAGTGAACACATATGAATGAATAACATATTTTATGTGGGCTCTTAGGTGATTTAATTTTGGTTTTCTTTTTTTTAATGATAAAGAATAAAATGTATTTTATTTTTTAAATGTATTATCATTTTTTAATGATAAAGAATAAAATGTATTTTATTTTATCTTTATCCAAAAAAACATTGCAATAAAAAAAAAGTAAATTGGGGATGTCTGGGTGGCTCAGTGGTTGAGCATCTGCCTTTGGCTCAGGGCATGATCCTGTAGTCCCAGGATCGGGTCCCACATGGGGCTCCCTGCATGGAGCCTGTTTCTCCCTCTGTCTGTCTCTGCCTCTCTCTCCCTGTGTCTCTCATGGATAAGTAAATAAAATCCTTTTTTAAAAAAGGAAAATGATGGAAAATTGGTATGGATGAAACACAAAGAATCAAGGCACTTGAGTATTATAATCTCTACCTACAAAAACCCACAACCAGAATCTGGTTAATAGCCAAACACTTGGTATATGTATCACAAATACTCTAAGAAAATATTTACAATGAAGAGAAATATCAGACAAGGCACATGACACTAAAAACACCATACTATGTATAAAATATAAGTTTTTGTTTCCCATAAATTCATAAGTTAATACTCCTACATGGAAGAAAACTTGTTTTCATAAAACTATATTATCATCCCAAAACTTATTTTCCATTTCTACTACAGACTTTTATAAAATTCTGCAGCTCACTAGTCAAATATTTACATAAAGAACCACAAGTGATATACTAGAAGTGTCAGATACTGGTAAATCTTAGCACTCTTAAGAGTTAACATGAGAGCTGAATCCCTTTGAAAGGATAAACAGAATAAAGTTCTGGAAACTAGAGGTAATATTTCAACCACAGAGTTTATTACACACAGTTCTGTTGCTAAGCATAACGTGTCCCACGGAACCACAGAAAATTACTATTGCTATTCTTGAAGGTTGAGACTGCATCTCCTCCTGATAATTCCATAGTAAAATGAAGAAAATGACTCTTGATATCTCTACAACACCTTTAATTTTTCATGCTGAATGTCTTTTTTTTATTACTCATCTTAAGAAACTATCAAGATCTCAGTTATTAACTTTAGTGAGTTATTATTATTTCCAAAGTGGGAGATGATTCTTAGAGTATGTATTAGAAACCAAACGTGACTTATTGGGTGAAAGGTGAGGGAGTGGGGCAGGGAAAGAGAAACTAGACTCCAAGGATACTCACAAGGATACAGATACTAAGGATACAGATATAAAGTAATACACTATTCATCTCCTTAGAGAATGGACATTTGTAAATGATCAACAATTCACTTTGGTTAATCACTGATCACTTTTTAGTTAATCACCATTCAAACAGCACAGATTTTCTGCTTGTACTTTTTAATTTATATATTCACACAGAAACATGATCATTATAATACCTCAGGATTCTCTGAACTCCAAAGTACAGTGTATGCACAGAATCAAAAACAATGAGTTTACACAAGGGAAAGTGCTAGGGTTTCAACGAAAGTGAGGAAGGATGTTGAGCAGAAATCCCCACACAACTTAAATTGTATTTCCTAGAAGACTTGCCAAGTTTCTTCAAACTATCCCTTTCTAAAGGGACCTCCTTTCTAAAGGTCCATAGGAAGATGAGTAAATTTATTATAATACATACTTATTTTTAAACTTAACAGAGAAAGAAATCACCATGGTTGTACTTTCATTTGGTTATTATACCAATGGCAGAATATAATCACCTGGACTGTTCTGTTATCTGACTCTTTTATGTTGAACTATCCTTGAAAAAGAGGCAGAAGAAAAAAAAATAATTTTCCTTACTCAAATGTATTTTTCTAGTCATTATAATTCCCTTGGATTTTGTTCGTCAACACTTTTCTCTCCTCCCCAATGAAATACATTATCCAATATTTGGTCTAGAGCTTCTATTCACATTTCTATGTCTTTGGGCTGGCTAGAATAATTCACTGAAGGCATTTTAATTGTGTGTGGGATATACCATGAGAGCATCATCGTTATTAGCACAAAAATGTGAAAGTGAGTCACAATTCACTGTGAATTTTCTTACTGCCTATGTGAGTGGTTTACATGTGCCAGCAAGTCTATAATAACTTTCCACTCCAAACTTGTCTGATGAACGTTAGGTATTACACAAAGCAATGAATCATTCCAAGAATATAGGACAATTCTTTCCAGTCTAATTGTAGGTATGGGACAACTATTTAGACAAAGGTCTATTATAGCCACTAAAGGGACCAACAACCCATCAGAATGGTGCAGAGATTATTATTTTAAACTGAAAACATCTCAACAAACCACAGCTGTAGAAAGAAACCTTATCTAAACTTAAGCAGAGTCTCCTGAAAATACAGCTGCCCTTCACCCCCCACCAAGAGAGTTTCCTGCTTGAGAGAAGACTGACTCTTAGCACTGAGAGACAGTTCAGCTGCTATAAACCCCCTCTGGAAGACCCTCCAGCCAGAAAGGAGAACACTCATTACCTTTAGGATAAAAGTATCCTATAGAACTTTCTAGACTTTTCCACTGAACCCCCAAATCTCATTTTTGTTAAGCCAGTACACAAATCCTTCCCCCTAGGTATGCTGATATATACACACCCTTGTCTCCAGCTATTCCATGAGTTATTCACTACTGAGTACTCCCACATTCATGTGAATCAAAAGTTTTCTCCTGTTAATCTACTCTCAATCAGTTTGCAAGCCTCTGACTTCATAGACCTATGTTGATAAAAGAAGAGTTTTCCTCCCAAAGCCACGCTAGGAATTAAAATCATTATCTCCCTACATAATCTCAGTAAATACACAATTATATTTTCTAAATATCATTATTTCATTTTACAAATTGGTAAATTGAAGCTTAGAGAAACTGTTTGCTTAAGGTCCTATCAGCTAGTGTAAGATAGAAATTCTGGTCCCAAAATGATTTTCTGGTCCCAAAATGATTTTCCTTCTAATACTTACTCCTTATCTACAGAGCCTCTGATATGTATGTATGTGTGTGTAAATATGTATATGTATATGTATATGTATATGTATATGTATATGTAAATACCCATTTGTGACAAAATGATGGACCTAGAGGGCATTACAGTAAGTGAAATCAGTTAGATTGAGAAATACAAATATGATCTCACTTATACATAGAATACTAAAAAAAATAAAAACAAAAACCATCTCAAAGATACATAAATGCAAAGAAGAGATTAACTGGTAGTTGCTGGAGGTGGGGACCAACAGGTGAAGGTAGGGCCAAAATGGGTGAAAGTGGTCAAACTAGTCAAACTCCTAGTTATAAAAGAAACAAGTCATGGAGATGTGATGTACAGCACATTGACTGTAGTTAATAACACTATACTGCACGTTTGAAAGTTGCTAAGAGATTATAGATCTTAAAATTCCTCATGACAGAAAAAATATCTTTATGTATGGTGGCAGAGGTTAAGTAGACCTGCTGTGGTGATCATTTTGTGATGTATATAAATATTGAATCACTATATTGTACAACTGAAACTAAGATAATATTGTTTGTCACTTATATCTCAATTAGGAAGAGAAGAGGAGAAGAGGAGAGAAAAGGAGAAGAGAGAACAGGAGAGGAGAGAAGGGAAGGGAAGGGAAGGGAAGGGAAGGGAAGGGGAGGGGAGGGAAGGGAAGGGAAGGGAAGGGAAGGGAAGGGAAGGGAAGGGAAGGGAAGGGAAGGGGAGGGGAGGGAAGGGAAGGGAAGGGAAGGGAAGGGAAGGAAAGGAAAGGAAAGGACAGAACTCAGTTCCTAAAGGCTTCAATTACCTGGTATAACCTGGTAATTATCAATGTTTTAGTTCTAGGTGAAATATTTTCTGATGATATTCAGTATCTCCATATGAATGTTTTAGAGCCCAACATCTCCTAATTCATGATTTCTCTCTTCAAACTCCTTTGCTTGCTTCAGGGAATGGCACTCCCATACAGATCAGAAACATGAGAGAATTTTGAAACACTTCAATTCCCACATTTAAGCCATCAACATCTCTCTTAATTTTCTCTCCAGAATAGCTCTCAAAACCATCCAATCTTCCCTAAATACACTCCAAGCAACTAAAACATGAAGGAGTACTGTTTTTGTATAGCCTGCCAGCTCAGGATGACTTTTACATCTTGAAATGGTTAATGCATAAAAAAAAAAAAAATAGAAACCACTACATCAGGGCACATAAAAATACTATGAAATTCAAATTTTAGCATCAAAAAAAGCTATATTGAAGCACAGCTACAACACTTCATTTACATAACACCTATGACTGCTCTACCACCAGCGCGAAGCGCTGAGGAGCCACAACAGGGACTGTATGGCAGGAAATCCTAAATCGTACTACGTGGCCTTTTACAGAAGAATTTGCCAATCTCTTTTGTAGACTACCCCATCATTTGGCTGGAGGAATATACTGACCACCCAGGCAATGCTTTAGAATCCTTCCAGTCAGCTCTAATCTTCTCTCCTTCAAGCAGCTAGATTCATCTTTTCAAATGCAAATCTTATTACTCTCTTGAAGCCTTGAAAAGTCTTCCCATTGTTTTTTACAATAAAGATAAAAATGCCTACTGGGTCTTACTTTATCTTTTTACAGACCTCCTCTGCAGCCTTTTTAGTAATACTTACTGCTCATTGGATGTCAACCACAGATGCCTGCTTTCAATTCCTCCCTTCTTAGAAGTCCACTTCTATTTTTTTAACCTGCCATTTGCACAATTAAGTCCCATGAAGACTTTTAGTCCAAATTTTACTTCTTCAGAGACATTTTACCTGATGCTCCTTCTCCAACCCATTAGTTAGGCCCCCTGTCCTATGAACAGTATCCTTCCTTACTGTACTGATTACAGTTTACTATATATTTGTGAAATGGTGTGTTTAATGCTCTTTTCCATTAAGTAATAAATTCAATGAAGGCAAGGATTATGTTTGTTTTGTTCCTCTTTTAGGGCCTGACATTTTAGGTACTCAGTGAACATTTGGGAAATGAATTAATGCATGAACATCAATATCTTAAATTTACTTTTACTCCCTCCCCTAACAATTAAAAAGATATTTGGGCCAGTTATACACTTTTCTTTTTCTTTTTCTTTTTGTTTTTTTTTTTTTGTTTTGTTTTGTTTTTTGTTTTTTTACAGATTTTATTTATTTACTCCTGAGAGACACACAGAGAGAGGCAGAGACAGAGGGAGAAGCAGGCTCCCTCTGGGGAGCCCGATGTGGGACTCGATCCCGGGTCTCCAGGATCAGGCCCTGGGCTGAAGGCGGCACTAAACCACTGAGTCACCAGGGCTGCCCTCAAATCATCTTTAAAAATGTGTGTAGGGGCACATGGGTGGCTCAGTGGTTGAGCATCTGCCTTTGGCTCTGGTGGTGATCCCGGGGTCCTGGGATTGAGTCATGCATCAGGCTCCCCAGAGGGAGCCTGCTTCTCCCTCTGCCTGTGTCTCTGCCTCTCTCTCTCTCTGTCTTTCATGAATAAATAAATAAAATCTTTTGAAAAAAATAAAGATGATTTGATGTGTAACATGTTTAAACTAATAACTTCCAATACTTTTTCCTTTTAGTGTTGACAGATGAAAATAAGATAATATTTAAATAGATGAAACAGAATGACACACGAAATAGAATTTAAGATGAACAAAAAACAATTTTTAATATAGTTATGCTCCATGGAAAATATTTTGTGCCCCTACTAAGAAAAGAAACAAACTGTTGTTTATCTAAAATTCAAATGTAACTGGGCATCCTGCTTTTATTCTGCAACACTACTTTAAAAAGATCACTAATAAAAAGTGAATTTGATTTGGCTATTGAGGTTCTACCTAGGTATTAGAATAAACAGCTTACAAAGTTATCAAAGAAGGTGCCTGATAGAAATGGAGGGATATAACATTTTAAAGTAATAATGTTTGCCTATGGAAGTGAGGTTATCATCTCAGAAATAAGCACATCACCAGAATTAAAACAAACAAAACACCAACAACCTAACTTAAGCAGAAAACAAACAAAAAGCAACAAAAACCAAACACAAACAAAAAACCAAGGTCATGCTACATGTAGAAAAAAAAGATTTTAGCTCTGAGTCCATATGAAAACCTTTGCATCCTTCCAAAAATGTAAAATGTGGTGAGATGAAAGCACAAAGTGTTAAGAGAAGGTGAGGGTGGGACACAGGCACAGCACTTTGTTAGGAGAGCGGCTCCTGAAGCTTTGTGAATATAAAAAACCACTTTGCTTCTTCAAATGTACCTTTAGTTTGAAATGAAAGCTAATAGCAGATCACAGGTCACAGTTTTCTGTTTATAACTTTAAAAATAATAAAAGCTCCTAGGTTTCTCAATGCTTACATAAGGCTTGCACTAAACTATCACAAAGGAATTTATTGATAAAATACAGATACTTGTAATTATCTATACAAGCCCAATATAGCATTTATAGCATTTAATAATAACATAGTTCATTGACTTTAATTACTTGGATGGATTTATTTTGCCCTATTCACCACCTTTCCTCTCTACCTTCTCTCTCAAAAAAAGGAAAATGTGTGATCAATGTAGCTAATTTTCTGCAGGCGTCAAATTCATGCAACTTTAGTATAAAGTAAATCCTTCCAGGGCTTCTAAATTTTGGTGGAGTTTACCTGCATTCCAATTCTTGCAAATTAGTGCCTTTGACAATACAATATCTAAGCTGCTCCCCTGTCACCCAACAAATTTGATGACTGATAGAGTTGGTCTGACCACTGGATGCTACTGAGTATTGCCTTAAGTGCTCAACTAGAAATTGGGGGATTCCATCTCTAGCAATGCAGGGAACACAGCAGAGACTTAGTACTTCAGTGCTGACACTTAGCACCTATGTATCCATCTATTTGAATTAAGAGCTGAATTAAGAGCTGTATTTAAGGGAGAACCTGGGTGGCTCAGTTGGTTAAGTGTCTGCCTTTGGCTCAGGTTATGATCTCAGGGTCCAGGACTGAGCCCTGTGTCTGGCTCCACACTCAGCGGGGAGCCTGCTTCAGCCTCTCCCCTTCCCAACCCACTCATGCTCTCTCAAGTTAAAAAAAGAAAGAAAGAAAGCTGCATTTAAAATGTGTGTGTGTGTGTGTGTTTGTTTTTTTTTTTTTCCTTGAGTAGTTTATACTTGTCTTCTCCACACTATCTGTTCTGGTGGGCAACACACAGCATCATATCCTCATACTCTCACAAGTAAAGGTATTCTTTAGTAATCCTTGATTTCTAAAGGCTCACTGGACAAGGATAATTGCAGAGTACTCTGGAGGGGCACATTTGAGGTCTCTAAATCAGCGCAGGTAAATTTTGTTGTTGTTGTTCTTGTTTTTTTCAAAATAGATACATTTTCCATGAAAGGTCAGGCACATTTATCTGTTTTCTACATTTTATTGTTAGGCTACAAGGGTCTGAAATAATCTCTCCTTTGAATTTCCCTTGATCACATTGCATCCATAGTATGTAATAGTTCCAAGCCCTCTGAGCTGACGTAGAAATGCATTTTCTGTTACTGTTCACAACCCTGCCTGCCTGGGCAGATTTTCCTAGGTGCTTCAGCTTTTACAGTTCAACGAACAAGTGAATGTCCCTAATACCCAGTTGTTCTCTTGTTTTTTGTTTTTGTTTTGTTTTTGCATCTTTTCCCAAGAACTTTGGATTCTTATTTAGATACTCCTGCATTGCTTTCAACTCAAGATAGGGAAGAAAGTCAGTGTGAGAAAGTGCTAATCATTCACATGAGAAAAACAATTTTATTTCCATGAACACTTTCAGCTAGAGAAGAAAACAAAACAAAACAGAATAAATAAAAAGAATTGCAAAACCTACTCACCAACAGTTTTTCCTACATTGATTTCACATTTCTTGTAAGCCTACTGTAACAATTTATGTCATCACCAAAAGGGTATTTATGCAATAACACATTTGACATAAATATGATAAGCTATTCTGAATTAGGAACTTGAAGAAAGGTAATAGTTTTATGCCATTGCTTTCTTAATTGGGCGATGCCTTCAAAACCTTTTCCTAAAGAAATTGTTATCTAGATATAAAATCTCAATATAGAACAAATGCTAATGATTTAAGCTGTGTGTACTCTTCAGAAATAAAGCACAGCATACATATATAGATGCATGTGGATATATACGTCTAGTTATATCCATATAAGCTAGTTTTATATATATTAATATAATTAATTAATAATAAATATAATTTTAACTTAATGCTGAATATCTATCAAGCTCAGGAATGAAACCGGACACTTACGAAGAAAGAAGGCATTATTTTGTTTTCCTGGTGTTATGGGTTGAATTGTTCCCACAAAAAGCATGTTGCTGTCCTAACCTCCAGTACTTCTGCATGTGACCTTATATGGAAATAGATTTGTATCAGAGAGGTCGCTAGTTAAGAGGAGGTCATCCGGGAGAGAGGAAGCAGGTGGGAGGCTGCAGAAGAGGGCTGTCTTTATTTTTTTTATTTTTTATTTTTTAATTTTTATTTATTTGTGACAGTCACAGAGAGAGAGAGAGAATGAGGCAGAGACACAGGCAGAGGGAGAAGCAGGCTCCATGCACCGGGAGCCTGACGTGGGATTCGATCCCGGGTCTCCAGGATCGCGCCCTGGGCCAAAGGCAGGCGCCAAACCGCTGCGCCACCCAGGGATCCCAAGAGGGCTGTCTTTAAATAAAAAATGATTACTGTCCTTACAAAAAAAAAAAAAAATGTGAGGAGGGTCTGGGTGGCTCAGTCAGTTGAATGTCCAACTCTTAGTTTTGGATGAGGTCGTGATATTGGGTTCCTAAGATTGAGCCCCTCATCAGGCTCCCTGCTCAGTGTGCAGTCTGCTTGGGGTTCTCTCTCCCTCTGCTCCTTCCCCTGCACACACATTCTCTCTCTCTCTCTCTAAAATAAAGAAATAAATTTTTAAAAATAAATTAAATTAAGTTAAATTAAAAATGTGAAGATACAAGAACAGATGGCCATGTGAAGATGGAATCAGGGTTTACAGTGTTAAGTTGCAAAACAAGGAACACAAAGGATTGAAAGCCACCACCAGATGCTAGGAAGGGTCAAGGGAAGATTGTATCCAAGGTCTTAAAGGGAGCACGGCCCTGATGAAATGATGATTTCAGACTTTTAGACTCTAGCACTACTCATTGGCTAAATTTCTATACTAAGCCAACCAGTTTGTCATACTTTTTTACAACAGCCCTTGCAAAGTAATACACCTATTTACTCTTTAATATTTTCGGTGGGGATAAAGTCTGAAATAGGATCTTTCTAAGAGTATACTGTTTCTTATGCCTGAACTAGGAGTTCAAAAGAGGAAATACAAAAATGTGCAGCCATCCTTATTAAAGCTCTCAAAGGTTTAATTCTTTGCTAATCTTTTAGGAGGAAAGGTAGTTTTTAGCTTGTTCTTCTTCTCTATTTTTCCTCAAATCTTGCTGTTTGTTTCCTTAGCTCATCTTTTAATAACTCATTCGATTTAGGGCCAGCATTAAGCTCCTCCACATTTTCTCTTCCAATAGAAAAACTGCATTTGGTGACAGAGCAGGGATGTTAAGGGTTGGTGCTTTGGAAGGAGTCAGAATGCTTGAGTTAAAATCTTAGTTCTATCATTTGATTAGTAGGTGACCACAGCTGAGATTCTAAGTCCATTTTCCATATCTGTGATTCATAGTTTTTGTAAGGATTAAATGATAATATATACACAAGGCATCTGCAAAAAGTGTTTAGTGTACAGCAACTTCTCAAAAAATGTGACTTATGGGGGATCCCTGGGTGGCACAGCGGTTTAGCGCCTGCCTTTGGCCCAGGGCACGATCCTGGAGACCCGGGATCGAATCCCACGTCGGGCTCCCGGTGCATGGAGCCTGCTTCTCCCTCTGCCTGTGTCTCTGTCTCTCTCTGTCTCTCTCTCTGTGACTATCATAAATAAATAAAAATAAAAAAAAATTAAAAAAAAATGTGACTTATGTTTGTATCATGATATTTCAAGAGAAATCATAATGGTGTAATTTCATTCCATTTCAAACACTTCTTGCCCACCCCTAATTTTAAGCAATGTTTATTATATTCCCTCAAAGTGCTTATTTTTGCCTTAGTCCTCATCTAAGTAAAACACACACACACACACACACACACACACACACACACACAGTGGAATATTATTCAGCCAAAAAAGGAATGTAATCCTGACATTTGTGACAAGATGGGTGAATGCAAAGAGAATTATGATGAATGAAATAAATCAGAGAAAGACAAATGCCATATGATCTCATTTGTATATGGAATCTAAAAACCAACCAACCAACAAAAACTCACAGATATAAAAGACAGATTGGTGCTTGCTAGAGGTGAGGGGTTGGAGATGAACAAAATGGGTAAAAGTGATCAGAAGATACAGACTCCCAGTTCTAGAATAAATAAGCCCTAGGGACCTAATGTACAACATGGTAACTGTAGTTAAAATCACTGTATTGTACAGTATTGCTCCTTGCATATTTTAACTATTTACTAATATGTATATTCCACAAATACTATATAAAATTGTTTGTTCTCTTAAAAATATTCACAAATACTATACAATTAGACTTCAGTTTTCTTACTCCACATGTTCTTGAGATTTTCCACACGATGTACAGCTGTCTAGTTCATTTAGGTTAACAGCTATATAGCAACCCATTGCATGATTATTCCAACTCCTTATGTATTTCTTTGCTGTCAATATCCAAAAAATGAGAACAAGCATATATCTAAAAGTCAACAATTTTACTTTTAAATAAATAGTTCAGAGAAATTCTTGATGCATATTTGCAAGAGTAAATGAACAAAGTGATAATTGCAACAATGTTTGTAGGAGCATTATTTTAAATCTTGAAAATAGTTGAGGTGCCAGAGAGGTTCAGTATGTTGACCATCTGACTCTTGATTTCCACTCAGGTCATGTTCTCAGGGTCCTAGGATGAAGCCCAGCATTGGGCTCCATGCTCATCGGGGAGTCTGCTTGAGGATTCTTTCTCTCTTCATTTGTCCCTCCCCCTGCTCACACAATCTCTCTCTAAAATAAATAAATAAATCTTTAAATTTTGTAAATAGTCAAGTAATACAAAAATATGAAGAAAACTGTGGAAGACTTTTATATAATCATACCCAATCCTATATCCCCTACAGAATTGGGCTCCTGTTAATCTCTTAACCATTTCGTGTGTATCCTAATTGTTTTTCTTTGTATTTATCCCTCTTCTTCTCTTCTCTCTCTCTCAATCAATCTCTATCTTTCTCTCACATCCATAATCACAAAAGGTTTTTAGTCAGCTATCAATGGAATCATGCTGAACAAACTCTTTTTCAAGCTCTTGATTTAACATAGAACTTTCCAGGACACCAAATACATCTAGTTCATTCTTTCTAATGGCTGCATTATATTTTATTGTCCCCATGAACCAAAATTTACATATTTATTCTCCTACTGATGCAGAACAGTCTATGCCCACATACATAAGTATTACTATAGAATGGAGTTCCAGATGTGGAATTGCAGAATAAAAAAATAATGAGGATAAATATATTTTTATATGTATATTGGGCACTGTCTTTTTTGGCATTTTTTTTTTCCTGCTTTGCCCATTTTTCTTTTGGGTTGTTTGTCTCAGAGATGGATAGCTATTCATTATATAGTATGTCTATAAATACTTGGTTACAAAAAAATAAACAAATTAATTAAAATACTTGGTTATTGATGCTGCTAATGTTTCTCCTGGGCTGACATTGGTTTTATAACTTTGTGGTATCTTTCACTGTATACAAATTTTGATTTTTTATATTGTAAAATTTCCCCTACATTTTATTTTTTGTTTTACTTAATTAGTTGTTTTTCATCCTAAGATTATATTAAATAAGTCTCCTAAGAATTCTTTCTGTTCTTTCATTGTTCTTAACATTTAAAATTTTAATTTATCTGAAATCATTTTTTCCCAGTTGGATAAGTCTTCTTGCCACTCATATCTAAATCACTAAAACTCCTGTCAGTTCAACTTCCAAAATGTTACCCAAATTGACCATTTCTCAGGACTTCCACTGCTGCCACCCAGGGAAGCCATCACCCACCATCCCTCTTGTCTAACCTGCTACAATCACCCCTTAACAACGATGATACTATGATTCTCCTCACAGCAATTGAGTTATTTCCATAAAACATAAACCAGTTTGTATCACCGTCTGCTCAAAGTCCTTGGCTATACATTCAACAGTATGACTGCTATGACAAATAAAAGAAGCCAGACTCAAAGGCTGCACACAGTTTGATCTAATTTAGAAAACAGTCTGCAAATGGCAAAACAACAGAGGCAGAGAGCAGAGCCATAGTTGCAAGGAACTGGGGGTGGAAGGAAGGGCTGACTCCAAAAGAACACAATGGAACTTTCTAGGCGTGACAAAAATTTTCTTCATTTTGATGGTGGAGATGGTTTTATGACTCCATATGTTTTTCAAAGCTCATAGAACTAAACACTAAAAAGAGTGAATGTTACCATATGTAGATTATACCTCAATAAACTTAACAAAGAACTTTCTGGTGGCCTTCTGCTATATTTGAATGAGCTGTAGTGTTTTTTCTTTAAGTTATATTTTAATTCCAGTTAGTTAACATACATTGTTATGTCAGTTTCAGGTGTATAATACAGTGATTCAGCACTTCCATGCATCACCCAGTGCTCATCACAGTAAGTGCCCTCCTTAATCCCCATTACCTATTTCACCTGAAATGTAGCTTCTAATCACAGTTTATGATGCTCTGCCTGAAATCAGGCCTGTATACTTTTCAATTTTATCTGCCACACCTTTTCTTTTAACTCATTCTGACCCAAGCATGAACGGCTTTCTGTGCTCTTGGAACCTTGCCAAGCTTGCTCTCTTCTCAGGGCACTATGCTTGCTCTTTCTATGCCAGAAATGCCTTCCTTTGTGGTTGTATTGGTTAGGATTACTAGCTTCGAAAAGATACCTATGTGCAGGCATTGGCCCCAGGGATTCTGATTTAAACAAAACCTTCATTCAACATACTTCCACACTATGAGACTTCATGGAGATAGAGCTATTTCAAAAACAATCAAGTCCCTCATCTAAGATCAGGCCTTAGGCTTTCCAGAAGTATCTTGGTCTTACTCCCCATTATAAAGATAGTTTGCTGGGGATCCCTGGGTGGTTCAGAGGTTTAGCGCCTGCCTTCAGCCCAGGGTATGATCCTGGAGTCCTGGGATCGAGTCCCACATCGGGCTCCCTGCATGGAGCCTGTTCTCCCCTCCCTGCATGGAGCCTGCTTCTCCCCTGCCTGTGTCTCTGTGTCTCTCATGAATAAATAAATAAAATCATTAAAAAAAAAGATAGTCTGCTAATTTATACTCTTTTTCCAAAGAACATTGTTAATGGCTCCAAAATCCATAGTATAAAATCAAGTAAAACTACAAGTAGAGAAATGTATCAAGGTGAAGACAAATTAACATAGGAAAATAAGAAAACACATTCAGTGAGACCAGGACAAAAAAGCTGTGATATTCTGTACCAGTCTTAGAGATGTGCTCTAAATTGCTCTGCGTTTTCTCTGTCCCAGTGTAAACTGGGAAACAATCATTTTAATAACTCTCTGGGTCCATGAGACCAACAACCACCAGCTCAGGAAAGAGAAGACTATTCTTGGTACTGAGTCTGGAGATATATCTCTCCTAGGGGTTCTCACGAGGTGTCCACTGGGCAATGCAGAGAACAACATTCTTAACAAAATTCTTACAGTAAATAAAGTAATGAGTTTCTCAGGGCTGTTTCTTCTAAAGATTCTCAATGTGACCCAAGGGTATAATTCCAAAATACAATTCAGTAAAAGCAATTCAGGCATAGAGTTGCAGAAGAGACTGGTGGTGGTAACAGTTGGTAATTAATGTAATTCATTTATACATTTTTTTCCTATACTTACAGTTTAAGCCAACAAGATATTTCAAATTTTCTAAAACAATGTTTTCCAATGTATGTTCTGAGCAGTGTTAGCAA
Organism: Canis lupus baileyi; assembly: GCF_048164855.1. Lineage (NCBI taxonomy): Eukaryota > Metazoa > Chordata > Mammalia > Carnivora > Canidae > Canis > Canis lupus. Next base: position 13,733,361 of record NC_132867.1, read on the forward strand.
GTTATTGCATTAAAAAAAAAGTTTCTGAAAAAAAAAAAAAGTTTCTGGGGCACCTGGGAGGTTCAGTTGGTTAAGCAGTTGACTCCGGATTTAGGCTCAGGTCATGACCTCAGGGCTGTGAGATGGAGCCCTATGTTGGGTTCTGTGCTGGGCATGGAGCCTGCCTAAAATTTTCTCTCTCTCTCTGACTCCCACCCCACTCTCTCTCTCTCTTTCTCTCAAATAAATAAATCTTAAAAAAAGAGTTTCCATGGCAAGTGGTCCTTGATATTGAAAGAAGTATTTAGAAGCATACTAACGAATTTGATGCCAAATATCCTTCCTCTTTGAACATTTTTGTTTCAGCACTGCCAATCTTGATTCATATAAAATGGATGGACTTGAACAGAAGTGTACTGTACTCTTCCTGGTTCATAACTATGCCCAGACATATGATCTTTTCCCATCAAGGTTTAGCTAAAATGAGACCTTGTCATAAAGCCACCTTCTCTGAGGCAGCAATCATTGTTCAAACTCTCATGTCATTAACAAAACCCCAAAAGTGTTTGTGTCCCTCACTGCAGTACTAGATCACCTCACTACAGGAATTTCTCACAGGAGAGACTGCAAAGTTAAATATGAGCTTGAACCTAGAATTCATTAAAGAGTCTTACAAGATAGTCTTTTAAAAAATTAACATGATTTATTATGGTCTACGGAAAAAAAAAATAGTCTATGGAAAAGCCTGAGCTGATAAGAATTCACAAAATTCAAAGGATCAGTTTTGAAAAGTCTGCTGATAACCTGTAAACAGGAGATTCAATCAGACACAAGCAATATATGACCCCGAAGATTAATAAATCTGCTGAGATAAACACAAACTAATCATAAGAATTTTGTGATGGATCATATGAAATGAGACATTTAAACCCAGATATTCTGCACTCTTATTTTCCTGACCTCCTGATCTGGCCATCTTGTCACAGAAAGAAATAGTTCCCAATATCCAACGTCTATAGCGAATTAAGATTAACTCAACAAAAGACTTTCTTCCCACTGATGACTTATTTGTTGCCACACTGGTGATGTTGAATGCACAAAATAAAATTAAGGGTAACATTCAATGAGTTGTTTATTAAAAAAGAAAACAAACATTAAGGAAAGCATTAAATATGATCAATTTGTATCACACTTTTCTTTGGTTAAAAAAAACATATCCTAATTTTTCATGACTTATTGAATGAAGAAAGCACATTATGGCCTTGTGATTCTATTGTCAGAATGTCACTGACTTTAGACTATGGGATAAAATAGTTTCCTATAATTGATATTTCTCCTTTTGGTAACATTGTTGTCCACAGACACACAAGGTCAGACAGCCTACTTAAGACTATTGTCTACTACAGAATGGTGCACAGATTATAATGAAATATAATGAATTGTCATTATCCTTGAGTCAAGAAATTTGACAACACATCTATAGTCATGCCTGTCTATATACTCAAATCCCAGGTCTTCTGTGATACCTTAAAAAGCCTACATCTTTCATGATGCAGCTCTGTAGTACTTTGGCCTGAGTTTAACACAAACTCTTCTAGAAAACAAGTGTGAAACACTGGAACCTGCAAATCTTGCTGCCAGATACCCCAGATTATGTTGTGCTCTTTCTACTTATAATGTTGGCATATCCTTCCTGATTCCCTCTTAACTTTAGGCCAAGGAGAAAACATGGTTAATTACTTGAGTGATCTTTCTTTTTACTTGCGGATAAATGCAAACTTCCCGATGCCTAACACATCACACCTCATCTTTATTTCAACGTAGATCTGCCATCTTGTTGAGGGAAAATGTCCGTGAGGAGATGCCTTAATGTTTTCAGAGGCAGAACTCTTTACCTCAGTTCACCCCCTCGTTCCTGCTGGTCCCAGTTCATGGGCCTGGAGACAACCTTCCTTCTCCTCCTCATCAATCCCTCCATCTGTCATCATAATTCTTTTCATGCTCCCTCCAGCATAGTCATGTCACCTTTTCTTCTCCACTTTCTACTACCCATTTTTCACTTCTGTAGTATCTGAATCGTGCTCTGAGTTTAAAGAGGAATTTTTAGCTCTAAGATTAAAATTCAGATATTCTTATGTAATCACAATGGCAGTATGTTTTGATATACTTATGTTGCTCTTTGTTCCTTAAAATTAATTATTCTAGATCTGACTATGGTAACATGGAAATTTGAAGTTGTCACAATAAACCTCCCTAAGATTTACTTTCTAAGATGAAATAAGTTAAAAACGCAAGTTAGGAGTAAAACAAACAAATAAGAGGAAGAAGGCTTTCTCACTGGAAATATTTTCCCTGAATGCTGTTAGCTATTATTCAAAACTTAAAAGGGAGGAAACCACCAAAACATAACTTATTGAAACATATGTAAATGTATCAATGAAAGTATTAAAAACAATCTGTGGCCACTGTACATGGTAAACCAGAAGTCAGCAAGTGTGTATTTAACTCTCAGCCTGGCTGACTTAGAAATCTGGTTTTCTTGTGTGAATTTTCCATTTGGTCTCCCTAGTGACCTATTCCCTATACCTGTTCCTCCTCATTTCCTTGCAAGTGACCTTAGCCAAAAACTCCTCCAGCACCAATTTGTTTGTTTAGAGAGAGAGTACACATTCACACAGGATTGGGAGGGGAGTGGGGGTGGAGGGAGAGAGGGAGGGAGGGAGGGAGAGAGAGAGAGAGAGAGAGAGAGAGAGAGAGAGAGAGAGAGAGAATCTTAAGAAAGATCCACACCCAGCACAGTCCCACACAGGGCTTGATGTTATGATCCTGAGATTATGACCTGAGCCCAAATCAAGAGTCAGAGGCTTAACAAACTGAGCCACCCAGATGCCCCTCCACCACCTTTTGATAAGAATCTAAATTGCCAAAATAATGCAATTCCTCCCTCTTCTGAGAACCAGAACTATCTTGCCTAACAATTTCCTAAAGTTGCTGAATTCCAGCTAACACTTCCTGCTAAAATCCAATTTTAAAGAAGTGCACCTTCCTTCTCTAAATTAGGACTGTCTTTCAAAGTCTTCTCTTGCCTAGCATTTCAAGTACAGGCTGACAAAATGAAAGCTCTGGTTGGTTCTCTTCTACAGCTGAAAGATTAAAAGCACTTCCATGTTCAGTGGAAGTGAGAAGAGGTGCAGAAATTCACATTCAATTAACCAAGTTAGGGAAATTGATACATAAAATCACAATCTAATTTTTAAAAAAATCCTTAGAACATAACTGTCAAATAAATCAGAATATGTATGTCAGAAGAATCTCCCAAAAGTAAGCTTCACAGAAGCCAAATCATAATCATAAGGTCAATTTATTAACTTTTAATAAGAAATAGTTAACATTAGAACAAAATTGCAGGGAGCACATTTTGCCAGGGATTCTTCTTCAGTAGAAAGGCAGAGCATGGAAAATCAATTATTAATCATAAAGTTGTTTGGTGATTATGGAATGAGAAAAAAAATGGGTTAGTGAGATGAATCAATGTTCACTGGCATCGCAAAGAGTGTCTGACTCATCCGCGGATGCAGAGGTCCTAGAATCATAATTCACTGGTTGAATAAAGCTCTACTCCCTTGGATGCATTTTACTAACTTATGCTTTTGAGTATTCTTTGGATGTGCCTCTCTAGTCTGCCTTATCTTATTAAAACTTTCTCTTTAGAAATGGTAAGGCATTTAATCAGGAAGGGTCCCTTTGGCTTAAAAGCAATTCTAGTTCTTTAAGGTAACGGATTCATTATATGTTGATTTCATAGTGTAACTCTCAGAAGGCATTCTTATTTCTTTATTTCCAGGTTCTTGGGGGACACTGTGCTGTAGTTCCCAAGAACAGACAACACTGTATTTTTAGCACCTATTGTAGTGGAAAGAAAATCAGGTTAAGAGTCAAGAGAGTTGAGTTTTGGTTTAATCTCTGACACTTTAACTAGTTTTATGACCTTGGGCAAGACATAATTGCCCTCATTTGGAAAATAAAGAAAATGATACTTGCTGTATCTACCATAAAGGATTGGAGCAGCACCAAAGTATCACTGACTTACACATATTTACTTTTTTATTTCTCACCATTAAACATTTACTGACCACCTACTATATTCGAACCTCAGCTGTAGGCACTGATGTAGTGGGAAAAATGCAGACAAAAATATCTCCCTACATGGAGTTTATAATTTAAGCTGACGATGGGTAAATGAGAAGAAGATAAAATAAGAAAAGAGAACTAGGCAACGTGTGGATGGGGAGACTGCAATGTAAAGAGGAGTTAATATACTGCGTAGAGGGAAGAACAGAGAGACTTGTCAGAAGGATTTTGCCATAATTCAAGTAAGAGATTGGTTGCTTGATGTTGTGTGGTGGCAAAGGAGATTAATACAATCTGGATGTATTCTGAAAATACGAGAAACACCTTTCACCATGGATTGGATAAGGGATTAGAGAAAGATGAACTAGATCAAGATCTTTGGCCTAAGTGGAAAATTGTGAGTAGAGCAGGTTTTAGAGAAGAATTAGAAATTTTAGGAGTTCAGTTTGGAGTATGTTAATTTTGAGATTCATTGTGGACATTTAAGTGGAATATTTAGTTAATAGTTTTCGAAGCTCAGGGAAGTCCAGGATTTCAGATATTACTCTGATGATTTTCAGCATAGAGAGAGGGTAAAGCCAAGAAAATTTTTGAGATCACCTAGAGAGTACATTTGGATAGAAAATGAAGAGGTTCGAGGGCCATGGGGCGGGGGGAGGTCCTCTAAAATGTAAGGTTTAGGCAAGAAGGTGGAATAAGGATATATGTATCAAAGAAGAAGCAGCTAGGCAAACAAGAGGAAAACAATGCAAGGATGCAGTCCTAGAAGTCATCAAGGAGGAAAGTATATCCAGAATGAGGGAGGGATCATCTTGATCAATTGCTGATTATAGGTCTATTAAGATGAATCCTCGGGCAGCCTCAGTGGCTCAGTGGTTTAGCACTGCCTTCAGCCCAGGGTGTGGTCCTGGAGACCGGGATCAAGTCCCTCATCAGGCTCCCTGCATGGAGTCTGCTTCTCCTCTGCCGGTGTCTCTGCCCTCTCTCTTCTCTCTCTCTCTCTCTCTCTCTGTTTCTATCATGAATAAATAAAATCTTAAAAAAAAAAATCAATCCTCAGACATGGCCATCAGATTTAGTAATGTGAAGGTCACTATGGTTCATGATAAGGGCAGCTTGGGTGAAAAGAGTGGGGAAAAATGCTGGATTTCAGAGTGGATTCAAGGAAAAATTGGAAAGAAATTGCAGACAGAAAAGAGATAAAGTGAGACAAGGGGCAAAAGTTTATTGTAAAGGTTCTTTGTGTGCATGTGTTTTTTAAATGAGAGAAAAAAAAGCATAATCATGTGCTGATAGGAATGATCCAGGAGACCACTGCTACAGCAACATTTTTAAGAACAAGAAAGGAAAGATTATGATATTTGTTTATTTATTAATATATAATGAAAAATTCAGGTCTGAAACACAAGATATTCATGTTGCAAGTTGTTTTGGTTTTGTTGGTGTCTGCTTTTTTTTTTAAAGATATTTATTTTATTTTATTTTATTTTATTTTATTTATTTATTTTTTAATTTTTATTTATTTATGATATTCACAGAGAGAGAAAGAGAGAGAGGCAGAGACATAGGCAGAGGGAGAAGCAGGCTCCATGCACCGGGAGTCCGATGTGGGATTCGATCCCGGGTCTCCAGGATCGCGCCCTGGGCAAAAGGCAGGCGCCAAACCGCTGCGCCACCCAGGGATCCCCTATTTATTTATTTTAGAGAGAGAAAGAGAGAGGGGAAGGAGCAGAGCGAGAAGGAGAGAGAAACTCCAACACACTCTATGCTGAGTGAGGAGCCCAAAGGAGGGCTTGATCCTATCACTGTAGTCTGAGCTAAAACCAAGAGCTTAACCAACTGTGCCACCAGGCGCCCTGGTGTCTTTTTTTTTTTTTTTGGTTGTTTTTCGTTTTTTGTTTTTTGTTTTTTTTTGATAGGCCATAGGTCACTTATGAAACTTAGGTGGCATGGTGCACTCATAATTAGAGCAGCCTTTTCCTGAGTTTTCCCTCCATATTTTCTTAGACTCTTTCTGTTATTGAGGACTCAATGTAACTGTAACTTTTCCTGAGAGACCTCACTCAAGCAGTATCACTCCAAGCCTCTAACCAACCAGCAATCCTGTAGTAGGCAGAGGCAGGGTTCTACAGATATCTCTGGCAGATTCTCTTCTACTGGTTAATCAATCAGGAACTGCTGTGGAGGGATTTTGCAGGTGGAATTCAGGTGATCAATTGTAAAATGGGTCAATTACTCCGGATTATATGGGCAGCTCAATCCAGTCACGTGGCTTTTAAAGGCAGAAAATCTTCTCTGCCTGAAGTCAGCAAAGGCAAGGTAGAAGGGGATTCAGAGGAATTCTAATGCTGGGAAGGGCTCAACCCTCTTATGCTGGCATCAAAACTGGAGAAAATGGGCCACAAGATAAGGAATGCTGGCAGCCTCTAGGTGGTACTCACCCCTCCAAAAGACCCTCTCTTCATTCCCATTGTCAATGGCCTCCAAGGAAAATGAGAAGTTCAGCCATACAATTGCAATGAACTGAATTCTGTCATGAACCTGAATAAGCTGAAGAGTAGATTCATCCCTAGTCTCCAGATAGAAATGCAGCCTTGCCAACACCTTGATTTTGGTGTGAAACTCCAAGGAGAGAAAATGCTGAGCCAAGACTTCTGACCTGCTAAACTGTGAGATAATGAATAGATGTGGCTTTAAGACATTACATTTATGGTACTTTATTATGCAGCAATAGAAAATTAATAAAAAACCTATTTTCCAAATGCTTCTCACTGATGCAAAAAAAACAAAACAAAACAAAACAAAAAACAAAAACAAAAAACAAACGCTGATGTTCTAAGAGTGGAAATAGGAGTAATAAGACTAGACCCAGGAAGTAAATTGATATTCTATTCTATTGGTAGTACAATTGAAGGAATAATCATAATTATATTTATGATCATAGCACCCATGAAACTTAAATGTACATTTAACTTAAAATGATGACTTGCATTTGTTGCAAAGAAGATTACACTTTGACCTACAGATGTTTAAAATATATTGAGCAAGACCACCTAAATATATTAATTGCAAGTTAAGATTGAAAGATTATTACCTGTTTAATCATGTAAACTGCTCCAAAACACAAAAGTATCTAATGTTTGGTGGAAAGCAACAGAAGACTGGTGGTTTTCTGTTAAATGCCGTAGAATATGATGTGCTTCATACTAAAATTAGCACAATTATAATGGGGTGCATTAATATACTGGAGCCAAAGAATCAACCAATAATATGTGCAATTTCAGAATGTACTATGTTAGTTGCTATAGAACAGCATAATTAACATTTAACCTACATTAACAGGCAAATAATGTGGCCAGCATTTTAACATAATAGACCAAATTGGCTGTTAATTGGTTGAAAAGATTATTACAGCAATGAATCGAAGAGTATACTGGAAAATAATCACCATCAATTATGCTGGACAAAGTCTTGATAATTTATTCCCAGCATATATTTTCACCTTTTGATTTACAAAGGTATTTAATATCATTATTCCATTAAATAAAGCTAATTTAAGTACCCGATCAGAAGAAAGACATTATTATATAAATGTGTACTCTAGAGACCAAATATGGATATTGAAGTTCAAAGATAATTACATCAGTTATTAGTTGAAAACCACAAATTAACTAGGGATTTATGTATGTATGTATGTATGTACGTATTGGCATCAATTCCATGATGCCAAATACTGAATACTAAAAGTACAGTTTAAATACTAAAAATACTGTTTCTCCCTGACATAGCCTGCCTCTAAGATGGTCGCCTGTTGTCTTCATCACCTCTGCTCACATCCTTATATAGTCCCCTCCCACACCGAGTAGGGCTGACTTATGTGAACAATACAGTAGTGTAGAAGTGAAGACATATGACTTCCAAGAGTAAGACAAACATCACATTGCTGTTTATACCTGATCTTGGATTTCTCAGGAAAAGCCAAATGCCACGCTGTGAAGGCACAGAGGCAGCCCTGTGGAGAGGCCCACAAGGGAAAAACAGTCCTCCTGTCAACAACCAGCATCAACTTGCCAATCATGTGGCTAAATCACCTTGCACAAAGATCCTCTACCCAATCAAGCCAGTTTACATGAAACTAGCCCTTACTGGCATCTTCATAACAGATTTTTTTTTATGTCTTGGGGGGTATTTCACAAGCCAGAACCCCATATTCTTGACCCATTTTAACTGTAAAGGATAATGGATACTGATTGCTGTTTGAAGCCTCTAAACTTTGGGGTAATTTATCATCCTGCAACAGTTAACAAATGCACTCCAACTCAAAAAGAGATGATCAAAGTGTTCATTATGATAGTTTAATGTCAAAAGACACAGCTTGTTAGAAGATACAGCACTTTAAAAATAAATAGTCTTTATTATGGATGTTTTCAAATGTACATAAAACTAGAATGAATCTTATAACAGGGTCCCAAGTACTTACTGCCTATCTATAATATCCACTTGATTTCTTACTCAGCTAGTACCCTCCATTGGACTTACTGATGTTGTTTCATTTATCCTCCCAGCTTTTCTTTTGTATTTTTTTTTAAAGATTTTATTTATTTATTCATGACAAACACAGAAAGAGAGAGGCAGAGGGAGAAGCAGGCTGCCTGCGAGGAACCCGATATGGGACTTAATCCTGGAACTCCAGGATCACATCCTGAGCCGAAGGCAGACATTCAACCCCTGAGCCACCCAGGTGTCCCTTTCTTTTGTATTTTAAAGCAAGACCTATATGTCGTATATTTTAAGAAACAATATTTTTGATGTATCGAGGAAACTATTTCATTTGCCTGGATATTTACATGGGTGACTCTTGTCATTCCAATTTTAAGTCAAACACCATATTTTCATTATGTTCTCTGGAGAACCTCTCTGACATTTTTCATAGCCTCTGCATTTACAACTCCTGATCACTTACTTACTTGTTTAATTGTCTCTTTCCCTAGAAAATCAGCTCTGAGAACACAGATATTAGTCTGATTTCCCACCTGTCATCAATTCACATAACCTGGAACCTGGCAGATAGCATAGCTCAATAAAAAAAATAATAATAACTTTGGAACATTTCATTGTCTTCATCTTGTTCAGCACACTGGTTTGCAGCCTTCAAGGTTATACTTACTGTCCCATATCTGTGCTTTGTACTTGCCTTTCCCTTTGTCTGATGTTTGCTACCTTTCTCTTTTCAATTGAAAACTCACTCACAATTAGGTGTTATCACCAATGAAAAGCCATTCATTTTTGAAGAATTATCAGAACTGCTTTATTTTTATTTCAATAGCAAATTATGCTAAGCACTTAACATATTGCCCTTAAATGGTTCACGTATTTATTTATTTATGTCAACTATGAGTTCCTAAAAGGCAGAGTGTTGTTCTTTAGATCCGATGCCCCTTGGTCCACCCTCCTCCTGTATATAGTTGGGCATTTTATCAATGGTAAATATATAAATAAGTAGATTCATGATGATATTTAGAATCAGCTTCAATCTGTTGGATGTTTCCTTTAAGGTCATAAAAGGAGAAATTATAGCCAGAATACAGAACATTCTTGAGTATTTGAAATGTGTTTTGCAATTTAGTAGATGTAGTTTCAGTGTAAAATGAAGATTTAAAGAAAAATACTCCAATGCATGGATAAGATACCAGTACCCTATGTCTAGAGACAAATACCTCTTACAGCTTCATATGATAAGTGAAACAACTTAGTCTGCTATCTTGCATAAGTCCATTTGTGTCATAGGTACTTACTGTGAACTGAATTATATCCCCCTAAATTCATCTGTTGAAGCCCTAACCCCCAATGGGACTGTATTGGGAAGTAAGGTCTTTAAGAATTAATTAAGGTTAAGTAGGGTCATAAGGGTAGACTCTTCATCTAACAGGACTGTGTGAGGACACTGAGAAGTTGGCAGTCTGCAAGCAAGGAGGAGAGCTCTTACCAGAACCTGACCATATTGGCATCCTGATCTCAGTCTTAGATCATCCAGAATTGTGGGAAAATAAATTTCTGTTGTTGAAGCCATCTAATCTTTGATATTTTCATATGGCAAACTGATCATACTAATACAGTACAGTTGTCCCTGTAGCAGCAGAGGTTTGAACTGTGGGCCCACTTATATCTGGATTTTTTGTTTTTTAATAAACACAATGCAGTACTGTAAATGTATTTTTTCTTCCTTAAGGTTTTCTTAATAATATTTTGTTTTCTCTAGCATATTTATTGTGAGAATATCATATATAATACATATTATGTACAAAATATATGTTAATCAGCTATTTATGTTCTAGAGAAATCTTCCAGTCAACAGCAGACTATTAGCAGTTAAGTTTTTGGGGAGTCAAAATTAACCTGGATTTCCAATTTTGCAGAGTCAGTGCTCCTAACTCCACTTTGTTGAAGAGTCAACTGTACTTTAAAAGCAACCACTGTATGAGGAACACAGTGATGGATTTTGTGGAATTTATATGATAAGTGATCCCCTTACAAGGAGGGACACAAGGACTACACTAATCACAACAATGTATGTGGGGGGGAGAGGACATGTTCAACAAAATGATCCAACAAAAGTGGCCAAACTGGAGAGTTGGGCACAAATATTCATCAAGAGTGTAACACAATAATACAGCAAATTGGAAGTGTCTGGCTTCTCTGACTCCAAGGAACTTCCTAGTGCCCATTACATACAGTAAAGAGCTCTTCAGGTGCAGTAATGTAGAAAATGTGTTCAAGCAACTACATAAGCAGATATTCATACATGTAACAGTCTGGTCACAAAAGAACAATTCTCTCTACCACAATTATGGATTTTTTTTTTTAAAATCAACTCTTGAAATTCCAACTAAAGCAAACGGTCTGTTTTTGTTTTACAGTGACCTCACACTGCGTTTTCAGTCCAGGTGCTGAGAGAACAGAGCTGACACATCCTACGCTTTCGAGACTTTAATGATGCCCAGAGCTTTCATTTTCTTTTACACACTGACAATGGAAAACATGGTCTCCTTATGTACAACATAAAACCTAATAAAGTATCCAGCTGTTCTTTCCCTGGTGATTCCCGCTGCTTTATAGCTGAAGTACAGTAATGTCAGATTTTCATGAAAGGGTTGGAAAACATACTATATAATTGTACTATGCCAGCATATCCATAGTATGTTTGCCTTTTTCTTTGTGCCTGCCTTTATATATCAAATACACGCACAGAAGCTTTATTTCCCAGTGGCCTAAACCTAGAAGAGAATGCATATTCTTAATATCCTACATGATTCCTACGTTGCTCTTTCTTGGAATATTCCAAGAATATTCTTTGTTCTCTTTTATTTTTTTTCTGTCTCAAACTACAAATGCATTCATTTCCAATAAACGCAGAGGAAAAGAACTAGAAATATATTTATAATAAGGTTGTCTTAATCAGAATAAACGAATAATTACTCATATTCCACATTGCCTCTGAAAAACTGTGCCAAATCTATTTCACAAAGCACAACTACACTTAGTAGGTGCTAAGCTAGATTGTAGCGATGGACACTACACTTTTCCGACACTGTAATATGTACTTCAGAAGAGCCAGTATCTATAGAATATTAGTATTCTCTTAAGTGAAACAGATCCTTGAGAGGCATTTAAAAGTTTGAGGAAATTCTTTTGCACGATATTAGGTGCTGCTGCTTCTCCAGCCACACAAAATGACACTTTTTCAGTTCCCAGTTGCCACTGGGCTTTGAATATTTGTGGGCAAGCGCAGAGATCCACCAGTAATAAAAACAAATTAGGAAAAATAAATAAATAAATAAATAAATAAATAAATAAATAAATAAATAAATAAAATAAAAACAAATTAGATATAATGTGCTGAATGTTTTAGGGCTCAATGGTACAAGAAGCAGAACTATGTAAAGGCTACAACAGGCAAATTTAAATGTATAATCAAGATTTTCTCTTCCATTTGGTCTGATGTGGTCATTTTAGGGATGGTTCTTTCCCCATGAGATACAGAAAAGGCCAGATGTATAATATGTAATAATTTCTGTTTGTATCAGTAGCTCACAGTGTGAGGCTTTGATAATTAACCTTTTGTATGCTGGTGCTCAAGCAAGGGAGTCAGCAAACTTTCTGTTAAGGATCAGAAAGTAAATATTTTAGGATTCGGAGGCCATATGGTTGCAGTGTGCAAGCAGCCATAAACAAAATGTGAAGTAATAAGTATGGCCACATCCCCACAAAACTGTATTTTTTAGCACCAAGATTTAAATTTCAAATAATTTTTGCATGACAAAACATTTCTTGTCTTTAGTTTTTTTTTGTCAATCATTTAAAACTGTAAAGAGCATTCTTAACTTGTGGTTGCCAGATTTGACCCTTAGACCATAGTTTTGTGATTCCAGTTCTAGCCCAGAATCAATAATAATATCTCAGACTCTCAAGCTGAACTTTTTTAGCTTAGATATCCTCGGGATCATCAGAGTTGTTAACTACCGATTTTATGTCAAACTGTCATTAGCTACCATATGGAATGCATTGTTATAGCTTTGTAACTAGTATTATAATTGGTAACTAGTTTGGCATAACCTGAAACTTTCTCGGCAAGATCTGACAATTCCTTTAAAACAAAAGCCATACAACAGAAAGGGCTTAAATGAATCTGAGCATATGGTTCCTATGAACAGGAACAACCAGACAGGGTCTTCTTGTTAGTTTGTATCCTACGCCAGCTAATGAAATAGATCTTAAGTGCATTTCTGAAAATGGTGATTTGCCTTTTTATGTGAGAGCTCAACAGGGTAAACTGGCAACAAACAAGGATTTAAAAATACAACCATGGACTCCTACAAGTATCAACGAATGAAAATCACTTACCTAATTGGGAAACAAAGAGCCAAGTCATTTGGAGTCAATCAGCAATCATAGTTTCCAAATCCGCATTAGCAAGACATGAAAGAAAAGGAAACAGAATAATTCATTAAGATATTTTCTTCAGAAAATGACTTCTACACAGTCACATTACTAATTCTACTGCCAATAAACCACCACCATTTGGAAAACCAACTGGAGGCATTCTTTTATTGTTCTCATTACTGCTTACTATGAAGAAATGATTTTAGAAATATCTGATAAAAACCTGTATAGTACTTGTACAGCTAATATGAATTGAACAATCTTGAACAATCTTACCACTTATGTTAGCAAGCAATATAGCACAGTTTTGAAAATGAGTTGAATGAAATCTTTATCTGAATATCAGCAGGCAAAGGGCCAAGGTAGAGTTTATACAATGAGAAGGAAATTGAACAATTCAGATATGTTTATGGAAAACTTGCAACTTGGGGCATCTCATTTGCCATCAAATAAAGCTGTTATTCATGATGTGCAGCAACAATAAAAAGTAGCTGTCTGGTATAAAAATTTTGCCAACAGGGCAAATTCAGGCAAATAAGCAGTTTCCGAACAAATGCATTGGAGAGGAAAGAAAAAAATAAATCTATAAAATGTTTGCATGATGTTTGCTAGCCTCTTCAACTCTTTCTTTAATATATATTATGACGCCTAAAGCCAGCAATTCATGAGTAGGTCATCATTCCTATGAATATATCTTTTCATTCTATGTAAAGGCCATAATAATAATGCTTTCCTTCTGCAGACCTAAAAATGACACAGATTTTAAAAGATTACCCAAGCATACAGGAAAACAGAGAAGCAGCTCTTCTTTCATTTCAGTGGATTGCTTTAATGCTATTTTGATCAAGATCATTTCTTGCATTTTGGGGGCTCTGATGTTATCTAGCAAAGTAGGTTTCAGTAAGATTTCCTATTCAGAACATCAACATTTACAAAGTTATATTTCTGAGAAGGTTGAGACTTAAGCAATTAAAAATGGTTTCTGCATGAGAAAGACAGTTGAGCATATTTGGAAATTTCAGTGTCATCACACTGAACATTTTTTTTTTAATTTTTTTAAAATTTTTATTTATTTATGATAGCCACAGAGAGAGAGAGCGAGAGAGGAGGCAGAGACACAGGCAGAGGGAGAAGCAGGCTCCATGCACCGGGAGCCCAATGTGGGATTCGATCCCAGGTCTCCAGGATCGCGCCCTGGGCCAAAGGCAGGCGCCAAACCACTGCGCCACCCAGGGATCCCCCACACTGAACTTTTCAATAGCTCTTTGGTTGAACTTATCCACGTAGCCAAGTTATCTGGCTAATGACTCTTGCTCAAATTCTCTTTGTTCATTTAGACATGGTCAACATTTACTAGGTAAAGTGCAGGTACCTTCTAACCATAACCTAGTCCTGGATACTCCTACTTTAACCACATTTTTTAAAAAAGTATTATTTTTAAAAGGCATGAAGTCATTCCTTGTGTGTGTTTATCATTTGCCCAAAGAACTAAAGATACGCAAAGCTGTCTGTGTCCCTATCCTCCCCCACAGGAAAAAGTAAACACTTTATAAATGATTAAGTAACCAATCAGTGACTAAGCAAATATATTATAAATGATTAAGTAACCTGGTATTCTTTTTATCAAGATACTCCTCCAATATGGAAAATTAAATAAACATTTTGAAATGGTACTGAGGACTTACCCATGAGCTATTTCTATTATTAGATAGGCCATTCCAAAACATATCGATTACTTAAATACACTAGCTTTATTTTCCCAGCCTCACTTATCAGCAAAATAATGGAATCCAAAAATCTTTGAAACAACTTACTCAAAGAAATGCAACGGTTCAGGAAAAAATGGTATTGCTTTAATAATCTCAAACACCTCATCCTGGCAATTTTCTTGAACTCTGACCAAATACATTAGGATATGTTTAAAATACTGAATAGTCATAATGGCAGATACTTAGTATTTGAGACATGTTTAAACCAATGTTTTAGCTTAATAGTTATATTCTGTAGTTCCTTAAAGATCATCATCTGTTGTTTTTCTTTTCATTTTACAAAGATTAAGAAATTCTTTAAAAATAATCACCATAACATTGCCTCATTGCTTTCTTTCAACTATGTTCATGTGTTTGCTTTCTGCATTTTATCTTTAGAGTTATTTATCTGAAAAAACATGAGGTTAGTCTTCTTGATGTTCATCTGCTCCTTTGTCAACCACTCAAGTGAGGTCATGATGATCCTGTCTGAGAGCTCATGAACAATTCCAGAACAACCAGATGTGAGGGGCTGACCAAAACAAGGGAGGAGCAGATGGTATCTAAAAAACAAAGTGCATTTCCATAAAAATATCCCAAATAACAAGAACTAGAACAAACCCAATGTGGAAACTCTGAAGTTAAGGATTTCCTCCAAACAAAGAATTTTCTTAATTCCTCTGCTCAAAATAAAATATGAGCTCAAGCTTGTTTACACATTAAAAATAGGCCTGTGGTCCCTCTTCTCTGATGCCTGTTTTCTAAAACTGAGCTTTAGATTGGAAATAACCACATTTTCTTTGTTCTACCGAAGCATATTATTACCAGCCATAGTTGTTTATTGGAAATTTGAAAGTTCAGTAGAATGTTTCAAAGACACTGGGATTAAACTTCAACCAGTACTCAAAGATTTATTATTTAGTAAAACTAATTTGATTATATTGGTTTCTGGAGACAAGTTTGAGGATTTTCTAGCAAGTAAACAGAAACTTAGCTAATAAAATTATTTGGGATAAACACCTCAGACTGCTTATGCTTACCTTTAAAAGGCTCTACCATTTATGCTACAATGTAATACAAAAACTTTTTCCCCCTAACTTTTGCAACATGTTCCTAAAATAAATGAATTCAGCACCAAGATTAGTAAATGCTTATGTGATCCAGCATCAATCTACTTTGTAACAGTCTTATTTAATGTTTTGCATGGACCAAAAGTAATAGCTTATTTGGACAGGATATCCAATTTGTAAGTTAATCCTTAGGTTCAAATAAAATGAAATAGCAATTCAAGAAACATAATAAATACATATAAGTTATTTTGTTGTTGTCCTATTATTGCTTTTACTGAAGTATAATTGATACACAATGCTACATGTGTACAACATAGTGATTCAATAGTTCCTTATTTTATGTTATGCATTATAGTATGTTTTTAAAAGATTTATTCTCAGATACTTTTTAAAAAATATTTATTTTTTTAAGTAATTTCTATGCCCAATGTGGGGCTCAAATGCTGACCCCAAGATCAAGAATTGCATGTTCTGGGATCCCTGGGTGGCACAGTGGTTTGGTGCCTGCCTTTGGCCCAGGGCGCGATCCTGGTGACCCGGGATCGAATCCCACATTGGGTTCCCAGTGCATGGAGCCCGCTTCTCCCTCTGCCTGTGTCTCTGCCTCTTTCTTTCTCTCTCTTTCTGTGTGACTACCATAAATAAATAAAAATTAAAAAAAAAAAAAAAAAAGAATTGCATGTTCTTCCTACTGAGCCAGCCAGGCAGCCCATATCATAGTATTTTTTCAAAGTACTTTTTAAAAGTACTGTGAATTCAACTTAAGCTGAGGTAATGTAGGATACTTCAACATAAAACATGAATTTTGTGGTTCATACTCACAAACTTTTGAACATGAGTAGCCTTTACAAAAAAAAAAACAAAAAACTAATTTCCTTTTTGGTCATAAGCATGAACAGAACTGGCTGCCTCATTCTTACCCTAATATTTTGTGGGCTAATCTTGGGAAAGAGATGTCATATCCTCAGAGCAAAGTTTTCCTTCCAAGGAAGAAAGTAATGTATCTTCTAATAATTGTGCCTCCCATATAGTTGGAAAAGGCAAACTGCTCACGTTTGAAAGAAAGAGAAAGAAGGCATTTTAAGTATCCAAAATTATCTCCGTGGCGATGCCTCTTTAGAAATAGTAGTTGACATTCTAATAGCTAGAAATTAGTGATGTTCCTTCTGAAAATGAACAGTTGCTCTTGGACATAAAATCAGCACTTTAAATTATTTATACTATACAAACATATGATGAAACTTCATCTCCTGGGGACCACCTCTCCTCCTTTCCCTTCCTCAAGAACTTATATTTCCAAGCATTTATTGGACAAAGACATCACTTTTTCCTGGAGACATGCTAAACTTAGCAAAACAAAAGTGGAATTTGTCTCTCCCTTTTCTCTCACAAATATTTTCCACATCCTTTATTTTTGACCTTGGTAAAAGGCTTCACCATTTGATTCAGTTTCACAAAATAGAAAGCGTGCTTTTATTCTCATTGCTTTTACCAGCAACAAATATTCACAGACTGCCCATCTTGTGCCAGGCAGTGACACGAGATACCTGTTTTAGGGAGGCAAGGTGAGATCTTTCCCTGGCTTTGCTCTCCAAGGTTGTGGAAGAAATGCCCCATTCCTTCCATTAGCTACTTTTTGTAGAAAGCACTCATTAGTTTCTTGCTGGACTACTGCTAATTTTTTTGTTTCATATACCAACAGTCCCCAACCCCCCAACCCCAATTCTAGTCTATCCATCATACTGCTACTAGAGGAATTATCCTTAAATTAAAAACAAAAGAAGATGAGTAGGAGAAGGAAACAAAAAAAGGAAGAGAGGAAGTAAAAAGGATACAGGGAAGATTAAAAGAAAAAGGCAGAGATGAGGAGATATAGAGAATAAAGCTGGTAAGTCCCATGTGACCTCCTGTTGCCCACAGGACAAAACCCACCACTTTTTAGCGTAACTGAGGAGGTCCTTTGTCCTCTGCCTTCAAACTATTTAGTCACTACCCAGCATGCCACACTCTGCACACTATGCTCCTGACACAGTGGCTCTCTGTTCACCTATAAGCCCAATGGGATCCTTCATAAAAATCTGCATTTGTGCAAGTAGGATCCCCCGTCTACCCTTTTTGTTTCTTCACCAGGCATATTCCTGTTCATTCATTGACCCATCTCAAACGCCATGACCCTGAGGCCATGCTTGCCTTTACCAACCAGTCACTGGAACTCGGATGCTTTATAGCCCACCCCACTATTCGTAGGCTATTAACAGAGCTTCTCCTTTGTCATTCCACAGTGCCGTGCATATAGCACAATGACTAAAATTCCTACATTTTTAGTTTACGAGTTTGTGTTTCCCATCAAATCGTGAGTGCTCATTAACTGAATTTTAGTTAGCATTTAAAATGTGGCACTGTCTTATCTTTGCTGATCTGTCCCCTATTAGAGTGCTAGCATTTTTTTTTAAGTGTCAGCACCTTATAGCCAAAGTTGCCTTATCTAGCATATACACAGGTTCAGCTGCCATTCAGTGACTGTGCTTTGTTTCTTCTTTCTTCTTGATGTCTACTCTAAGAGAATGACTTAGCACTTAGTATACTTTATATCCAATAATCCCTCAGTCATTATGACCACTATGATCAGGAGTAAGTCCAACTAGGTGGCAGGTGAGTTATGAGTGGGCTTGGGGTGCGTAGTAAAGAAGCTAATCTAGATGAATGAATAAAGGTAGAAAATCTTTACATCCTAATGTAAAACTAAATACCATCATGTTCGTTTGTAATTGAGTTAAAGAGTATAGACATAGAGATAAAAGATATAGAGATAGAGGTGAAAAAAGTAGACTTTTTAAAGCCTCTATCTTTATGATTTTTCCAGGGGTAAAGTATGATCAACTATCTGCTACATTCAAACACATAAGGAAATTCATATTAGTCTTATGTGTATTTAACCAAACTTTGGAGGGAAGACCGTTTGTCTCTTCAAGTTTTAACTCCTTTTTGTCTGTGTGATCTATGTTTTTGTGAAGGTCCATCTTTCTTGCCTATTGCCATAGACTTGAAAATGTCAAATGTAATGAAAGAGATAACCTTAAAAATAGATACGCATCTTGCTCATACTATCCTATAGGGAATTCTCTTACGGGCCTTGTGGAGTTTTCAGGACCTCAAGTAAACCTGAGTTATAGGGTGTAATAATTGCCACCTTTTCTGCACGTTTGTGTCTCACTAGGGCATACACCATCAAAAAACAATTCCTGAAAAATAGCTTGTGTCAATTTTTTCCCGCCAGGCTTAAAAGTATCTGTCACTCTTCTGAACACCACCAAAGAGCTATTGCCTCTTCTTATGTGAGGAAGCCTGTTATACTGTAAGGGATATCGGAGAGCTTTAGAAATGCCTGTGCATGAATGAGGAAGGGAAGGTGGGAGAGAAGCATATTTGTGATGTATGAATGAATGAAGCAGTTAATACCTGGCCCCTCCTTTCCTCAAAAAAAGAAAAGAAATCTCTCTTCAGGCCTGAAAAACTATAGCAGACATTTAATAGATTGGATTGTATGAGGAAAGAAAATGAGTGCCTGAAGCTAAGCACAGGCAATCTGGGACAGGTCCACCAAAGATGTCACTGGAGATGATGTTCAGCTTTATACCGGTCAACGGCGCCCAAGGCAGCATTACACGGCTCAAGTGTTTCTTTGGCCTCCTATCACTTTTCTTTTCTGCCTCCGTCCTCCCAAGTTCTGCAGTCATGCTTCTTTCAGCCCTTGATCCTAATGTTCTTATTTTTTTCTTTGGCTGGCTACTGAATTCTAAGTACAATTGAAAGTTCTGAAATTATGACTTCCTACCTACCCATTAAAACTATTTTTTTTTTTTTAAGAGCAGCTGACTTCATCTCGGCATTTGGAGAATACTACCTATAATTTTTATCAAGATAATTCACCTAAAGGTATAGGTGTGGGCAGGAAAATGGATCTTAGATTCTGCCTTAAAAAAAAAAAAAAAAAAGAAGAAGAAGAAAAAAAGAAAAAAAGAGGGGTGCCTGGGTGGCTCAGTTGGTTCGGTGTCTTGGCTCAGATCATGATCTCAGGGTCCTGGGATTGAGCCCTGCATCAGGTTCTCTGATCAACAAGGAGTTTGCTTGACCTTCTTCTTCTGCCCCTCCCCCTGCTCGTGCTCATTCTGCCTCACTCTCAAAAATAAAAATAAAATTAAAATTAAATAAAAATCTCCAAAACAGAAAAAGAAAAAAAAAAGGAAGAGGTTAATAAGTTAGCATGAATTTATGGTTGAGTGTTTGGGAAAGCATTTTAATAAGAGGCTTGCTGGTTCCCCTTGCCTATGCTGGATTAATACTCTTTTCAAACACATTTTAGAAGAAAGTGGTCCCAGAGTATGCACTTCTGAAAAGTTTCCACCTCATATCAAACTATGTTTAATTATGTGGGAAAAAATGTGATGATTTTCATTACTGAAGCAAGGAAATAGCTACACAAATCAGTCTTTGTTTTGCATACCATATTTGACTGCAGATGGTTATAACAACCTAGTACACAAACATTTGTAAAAATAGGCATATGTTATGGTGAGTTTCGAACACATGAGATAAAACTCATTGCCAGGTTTGTTTTCAAGAGTCATGTGGGCAACGATTTGTCACTATTTATTACAATAACAAATCTAACTCTCTTCACAAACAGATGTGCTAAATTCAAATCACCAGTTTATGACAGAAACACAAGAATAGATTTTTCTTCATGTAGATTTTCTCACTTAAAAGCTTCTATACTTGCATTTTGTTCATAATAATCGACCTAATCAAACTAACATCCAGCATTCTTTATGTTTTCAAGTGTATGGAAGCAGACAGCTTCCCTTCTCAGAGTAAAATTGGAAATAAGAGTAGAGGAAGTGGCTGAGGAAATTTAGAAGCAGCTAGGTTTAATTAAGGTGTTTCAGATACCATCTTTAGAAGGCATGATTGAATCAACAAATCTAAAGCTGTAACCTCTTCACAGTTAATAAAATGGCTAATGCTGGAATATAACCAAGCCTCAACTGACTCCATTATAATAAACTGGCTTAAACTAGCAGAACTGTAATCATGTGCATTGTATCCTATCAAGTAATTCTTTTTTGGGAAAGAAAGGAGTCTGTACAGAGTATGGAAAAGAGGAGCCTAGGAGCAAGAATTTAGATTTAATTCAACACCAGCTAGAAATGGGGAGTAGCAAATCATCAGACACATTTCCTGATTAAGGCAAGGAACTTTTCCATGGCCTCGGTGAAATTTAAACTCTCTATTTCCCTCTGTTTTAATCTAGTATTCAAAAAGCATCTTTCTGATCATGAAACTGTACAAACACTAATATTAATAATAGCCCTTAATACTGATTATTAATTTTGTGTCACACACAAGAGCTAAGGTATTTACATTGTAAATACCTTTAGCCTTGGATTTGTTGATTTAATCATGCATTATTTCTTTTCATCATTATGATAATCTAAGAAGATATGAATAGGAACCACTCATTTTATAGTAAAGGTCTAGTAAGGGTACATTAACTAGGTCAAGGATACATAATAAGAAATTGATGGGGTCAAGATTCAAGACTACAGAGTTCAATTCCAGAACTTTAAACCATACACTCCATTAACAGCACCTCTAAAAAAGCTACCTACAAAGCTGAGGACCAGCCTAGATGATGAAGCCACACCACCACTTGTGCTAACTGCACAGACCTGTTCAATTTCCCCCATATCTATGTATCATAGTCTTTATAATTTTAAGAAGGACAGGTGGTCACAAAAATTTCAGATGGAAACAAAGGCAAAAGCAAATATATTACCTGGTTTCTTTTTTCTTTTTACAAGTATTAGGCAACAGATGTTAGTATACATTATATCTATGTATATACCAAATAAAGGGGTTTAGTTAAAACCAAAGTTGTTATCTGAATAACAATGCTAATTTAATCTCTATTATTGGCATATCTCAAGCGATTTCAGAGGTTTTGAATACAGAGAACAAGAGTATTGACAGAGTATCAATCAAAGAGTATCATATGTCACCAGAAAGAGTAGCCATTTCAAGCTTGTAAAAACAGTGGTAGTCACTTTTAGTTAAACTGAATAGCTAGTAAAATTGGGATTCTTTGAATCTCAGAAAATCTAAATATCAGATTTGTAATAGTGCTTTTTTTTTCTTTGCCTTAAATATTTGAATTTAGCTGCTAAAAGGGATTTTTTTTATTGCTATCAAGTAGAAATTTGATTACTGATAAAATTTGATACAATGCTCTGGGGCATATAAACCACATCTAAGAAAATATCCAGCTTTATTGTTTTTCAGACTACCCAACTGCAACTGCAAGTGTCCTCAAAATGTCATCAACAATAAACTGCAAAAGGCTTCACATCTCCTCATTAAACAGTCTCCCTAAGGCACTAGGCTGTAAACAGAAATTGCCTGGTTCCTAAGATGGAGCTTATGAATTCAGACAGAGACATTGGCACTTTCACTAAACACAAAAGTTCATATTTTGAATCTTATTTATGTAGCAATCAGTGCAGAGTACATAGAAGCAAAAAATTACTCTAGATAATTACCATATCAATGGGCTTAATGTATTTCTGTCATATCCCAAACATCCAGTGCACATTTTGAAATCTAGATTGGAGAATATGTATTCTTGATGCCCTGGAGCTCTTTTTTTTTTTTTTTTTTTTTGGTCGGATTCAACAGTGCATCCTCCAATAACAGAAGTGCATCTAACTTTTGCACACTGAGTAACAGAATCTACATCACATAGCATATTATATACATGATTTATCTTTTCTTTAAAAATGGATGGAACAAGTCAACCAAATATTGACAAACAATGTCACATGGCTAACTTATTTCATGTTGGAATTTAGAATCATTAATATAAAAAAACCCTAATACTTTATCAAATAAATAAAAAGTATGACTGAAGAGGGACAAGACAATACTCAGTAAAAACAGGTTTTGACAACATGTCATCAGATAAAAGTTCAAGTGTCTTTGGTTGCCTTTCAGGACCTTTATGACCAGTCACCAAACTTTTCATTCTTTCCTTCTGTGTCTGAGCCCTGTACTTCAAAATGATCTTCTAATAATGTCCTCAACACACTCCATGGATATCTACCTCTATTCATTTATCTACATGTGCTTCTTTACCACGGTCCTGGTTCAGTCATAACTGACTGCCACTCAAGTCTACATATAACCCTTAACAACATGCTGTATAATTATTAGACATAAAGCATGCCCAGTTCTAGGCCATTCTCTGACACAGCATAGACACCAAATCACCAAATAAGTGGTATCTTCCAATATACCTTATATTTGGACTTTGAGGTCAAATGGTGGTGGTGGCGGAACCAATGGTTTAAATTATACTAAGAGAGATTAATTTGTGTGTGTGTGTGAAAGTAGCAAAATTACCAAGTGGTAGAGAAGGAATTCAGTTTGAATTTGTCTAATGCTAAAGTTCATGCACTTTAGCCTAACTGAACTTCCATTATTTCTATGAATCCTTCCTTCACATAGCTAAACTTGCAAGTTATGAGAATTAAATAAGATAATATATGTCAAGCACAGTGCACATTACTATTAGCTCCCATTGCTTATGTCACTATGCTTCCCTTCACATGATACTAAAAGTAGAGGCAGGTTATAATCTCAACACGGTCAGTGTATATCCATGAATTATAGAGTCTGCTTAATTCCTTAGATTGGCTTTACAAATGGGGTGAATGCACATCTTTTAAGCATCATGGAAAGTATAGACCCAGCAAAAGGCACAGGGCAGTGGAGAATCGGAACTATGGTAAAATACCTTAGAGACAGGGTCAAAGAGCTCACTATTACATCACTTTCACTAGACTGAACTCTCGTGCAATTGCTTTTTACTCTACTTATGGGAAAAGAACAACCTGGAGGATGTTTGTATTTCATAAATGATATGGGTCCCTCAACATAAAGGGATCCTACATAAACAAAGAGTTTGTATTGTTCCATCAGTCTGAACTGAGAATCAGTAGTATTTGCTATATTTTGCCATGTGGGCAAGAAGTCAATTTCAAATTCTCAAGCAGTAGAAGGAGAGTCAAAATAGAAACAGAAGTTCCCAGAAATTCGCCTGCTCTTGCCTCAATCAAATTTTATCCACATGTATCTGTCTAGCAAATCTTACATCTGGTATTTCACATTCCATCATTTTACTCTTTATTAAAAGCTTCGATTCTGATTTACTTCATGCCAAATTAGCTCCGGATTATTTATTTTTATCCTTAAAAGAAAGACTACATCAATATCAACATCAGATCATTAATTAATGAGGAAAATCCAACTGCCAAATTCTGTTTAGGCCCTAACATGTGTGTTTTAGGGAAACTCAGATCAACACATCAGAAAGCAATACAGCATAAAGAAGTTCGATGGCTGACAAAAGAATGCAAAGGAAGGGAAAAATAAAGAGCCGAATCCCACATTGTTCCTGAGATTACTGCCAAACTATCACAGATTTCAGCAGTTTATGAAAACAGTACTTTGTGTTTTCAAATATGCTCTTAAATTTTTCACAGGATGTATCAGATGGGATGCATTCTTGTCATTTTTGGAAAATGTGGAGAAAACAGGCATGCCAAAGACCAAGAACAGCATGTGGGAATAACACTTTACATGCTATTTTTATGCCACTTTTTTTTTTTCCCAGAGTACAAAGTGTTGTGAAACATTAGCAAGGGCAACGCAGTGTTAAAAGGTTTTAAACTATATATCTATCTCTTTTATTGCGTTGAAGTGCCCTGTTACATTTTTAACATATGCCATTATTATTAATGCTGGCCCATCATCATTACTGTAAATTAAACAGCAGATCAATTGCCACATAATAGCATAGCAAAGGGTATATAGAAAAAAGATGAAATGCTGGCAGGTGATTCATATTTTTAAAAAGCCAGATTAAAACTTTAGATTTGGTTAGATGCTGTCAGTCAATAAATCCTGGCTTAATAGTGTGACCCTAGAGGATATGAGTTGGTATATGGTTCCAGCTCATGAAAAACTGACATAGCAAACTGCTTCCATGTTTTATTTTTTATTTTTTTTTTTTTTAAATTTTTATTTATTTATGATAGTCACAGAGAGAGAGAGAGAGGCAGAGACATAGGCAGAGGGAGAAGCAGGCTCCATGCACCGGGAGCCTGATGTGGGATTCGATCCCGGGTCTCCAGGATCGCGCCCTGGGCCAAAGGCAGGCGCCAAACCGCTGCGCCACCCAGGGATCCCTGCTTCCATGTTTTAAAATATTAATTTGCTTCAAACAGTGGCCTAAACTTTATTCATAAACTCAGTGGCGGCATGTGGTTAATTACTCAATTCACTGAGTCCTTATGGTAGCCTCCTGTGTGTCTCCTGATCACAGGTTTTGCAAGTACCACAGAGGCAAAGGCTTAAGGCAACTGCAACAGAGGACGGGAGGTGTGGGACTAGGGGATGCATAGAGAAGATAGAGAAGCAGAATGAGGTGGGTGCAACAGGAATATTTCCAATGTTTTACTTTTTTGGTACAACATGTAAAGGTAGCTACTGAGCATAGTTTCAGAAATATTGCCCCACGTGCAGCCAAAATCCAGGAGACTTTGTTGTCAGACTTTGACAAGCAGGGTCCCTGCATGCGCCTCCCTCTCCTCTTCCGCACACACGGTTCCCATTCTCAAGGGTATGGTCTCAATCTGCAAAATGAGGCTGCAACAATGGAGAAAGGATAAGGAAATAAGAAAACCTCAAACTATAAATTAACCTCAACATAGTTCTCTGTGTTTTGCCTATGTTCAGCACACTACTCCCAGAAGGTATAAACCTGCTTGTCTCTCTGGTCCTACGAATGAGTTGACTCAGAGTGTTCCCAAGGAATAAAGGTACTTCCCCTCCAGTACTGGATCCATGGCATAGGCTAGAAGGATTCTTATAGAACTATCATTATACAAAGACTTTAGAGTTTTGTAGTACTAGTTATAAACATATTCACCTACATTATGGGTTAAATAGGCTTTGGAGGGCTGTTCTTATTCTTACAGAATCTAATTCTTACAGAAGTCTGATTCTTACAGAAAACCCGTTCTTATAGAACAATGTTTTTATGGAAAATGACATCCCAAGTTCCAATGTGTCTATGACTTACCCGTGGATTTTAATTAATTAATTATTTGTTTTTTAAATATTTTATTTATTTATTTATGAGAGACACACAGAGAAAGGCAGAGACATAGGCAGAGGGAGAAGCAGGCACCTTGCAAAGAGCCCAATAGGGGACTAGATTCCCAGACCAGGATCATGCCCTGAGCTGAAGGCAGATGCTCAACCACTGAGCAGCCCAGGCATCCCAATCCATGGATTTTAAAAATATGTTTCAATTGTAAGCTGCGAACTGTCTGCACTCTGTTCCTTTACGATATGAAGTACTTTTCACCACATCAGTTAAAGCAAAAGGCTGATTGTTGGTTCCTGCAACACAGAATGAGTAAGCCAGTCTTTAAAGCAGAATTTCCATCCAGGAGGAATTCGAATAAAACCCAACAAGGAGGAAAAACAGCAAATGAGGGGTACCTCTAACACCACTAGGGAGACTTTGCAGGAATTAGCTGGTGTTGTGTTAGTTTTTATCCCTGAAGAAGCACAGCTAAGCTATTTGAAGCTGCTTTCTCAGAGGGATTATCTCCTTCAATCTGTTTTAATCACAACTAAATGCTTTCAATTGCTATATACTGAGCTAGAATTAGAGAATCAGAATTCCACTAGATCTCTGTGATTTGGTTGAATAAAAAAAACTGCACAGATCCACAGATACATACACATAAATGCATTCTCAAAATTAAATTGTCACCTTCTATTCTTCAGGTAAATCAGGAAATATGAAAAGGTGGTATTTTTAAATGACATAATACATTATATATGCAAAACATTATACATGAAAATGCTTTAGAGTTTAGAGATGATTTTAAGAAATGGTCAAATACATTCTTCAGAAAATGGCTGCATTTGCAGATAATCACTGTTGTTAAAAATAAGTAATCTGAAAAACAGAATGGCAAACAGAGCTATAATTTATAGATATTATTTATTGCTTACTTTGCCCATTACTGATATTCTGTATGAGCCACAAAAATCCTCACACATTTATTTACTACTCTACAAATTTTTAATGTTCTCAAAGAATGTGTTAATTTATGTGCTGTGATGAGAGAACTGGTCACTGACCAATTACATTTATGATTAGAATCATTCCATCAGCTACAAGCTTGCTCCAAAAAAGCTATGAGGTTGATAAAAATCCTGATTTTCTTTCAGTATTTGTCAGACAATACAAATTGTTAATTGCTATTTTCCTTTGATGAAAAATTATTTTCTTGCATTAAAACTAAAAATAAATAAATAAATTGAAGCTCAATGAAAGAATTACACCTATCTAGTATTCAATTCCATGAGAAAAGCAGTATAATCAAGATGAAAGCATGAACCCTGGAACTCAATTGTTTGCATCTGAATCCTGGTTCTACTGCCTTCAAGGAGTACAATCTGTCCTGTCAAATGAAGGTCCAACTAATACTATTTATCTTGTAAGGTTGTTGTGACGATTGCATGAGCATGTAGCTTAATAAGTCCAACCACTAAGAGCTGAATAGGTGGTTACAATTCATATTTATGTGACCCACATTTAAAACAAAGGATTATGTGACAATAAGCTAGGTGAATTTGTATTCTCAATTATCACCACCCCCAATTTCAAGACTTTGATGGCTACTTTATGGACATCAATAGGTTCACATTTTGCCCAAGATGTAGAGCTATCAAATAATTTTATGCTGACATCAGTTGCCTCTTGACAGCTCTAAGATATGAAATAACAAGCAGTCAACATCAGTGCTCTTAAATCAAGCCCAAGGGCCCCCATGGCACCAGACAGCGTCAGCTTGTTACTGCTAAGGAAATGTCAGTCCAGTCAAAGTGTGGCGTGGTTGTCAAATTCCTGGTTGTGTCTGCCCTGGTATAACTAACATTCTATAAGGTAACATTCATAAAGATGCTGTAATGTTGCTAAAAACCCTAAAGCAGAATAGCCAAGGTGGCTCTTGGACCTCAAGTGAGTTGTTTGACTTCTTCCATCAGTGGAATTCCTTCCTCCAGTAGACAGGTTAATTTTCTCGGCTTATAGGCCCAAGATTTAGGATGAGAGGGTACACTTTCTCCCTGCCAACATTTTAAGAATTTGTATAGATTCAGACATCAGTATATATGTGATTACTGACTGTGGTTTGCAATGCTTAGGAACCACTGATTTACTTCTTAAATGCTTTGGCTTTCAGAATTACTTATGTTGGCCCCTTTATATTGTAACTGCACTTTAATTTCCTTCCACTTGGCACTAACCTGGATATCCTGCTATTATCCATTCTCACCCACAGCATCTTTGTAATGGCAAGCGTCACTTACCTCTAAGGTGACATATTGGTTGAATCCAAGGGTCTTATTAAAGATTTTCTATTTTTATTTAATTTTAAGAATAGTTTCCAGGTAATACATATGCTCATTTAAAAGATCCTTTTTTTTTTTTTTTTTTTTTTTGCTATGCCTATAAAGTACGGTGAAATTTTGACTATGTTTCAACTTTCCCATCAACAAGCCTATTTCTAGGCTCAATGCCACAAAAAATAATAGAATGTGTTGGCAGTTCTCAGTCATTTTTTGCCAGTAAATATCGCTGCTCATAGATCCAGTTTTTCATTACACTTGGCGAAGACCTTTAGTAGCATTTAAAGGCTTCAATCCCATAGTGCTGTACAATGACCAATCAGAGTTACATCCTTTGAGCCCATGCTAGGAAACTACATTCATCAACATACTGTAGTACCTGGATCTCATCCTTTGCTGACACTTACAGGCAATCCCCTGTGACTTTTATCATGAAGAGTGTGTTGGGGTTAGAACTGGGTTATAGTCTATGATCATTAATCTAAAGTCTCACCATGGACTTTCCTGTGCAGCAAATTGCAAGTCTCCCTCACCTTCTTCATATACCAGTGTCATAGGAAAAACTTACATCTGTGCTATAAATCAATTTGAATATATGGTAACAGAAACAAACATATGGGTTAAATTTCCTTGAAATTACACATGGTTATAAAAATTGACCTAAAAAAAGCACTTGGAAAAACATGTTTGTGATCTGATTGAACAAAAATATTTTAAAATAGCTCAAGCTGCTTGGCAAATCTCAAAAATGCCAAGTGATTTCCAAGTCTACTCACAACATCCTTTGTCTAACACTTGAGTCTTTCAAAGCATGAAAATGTGTATGTGTATGTGTGTATGCATGAGAGAGAGAGAAAGAGAGCGAGAGAATGAAACAATGGGCTTTATAATCATCTTCAGGAGTTTCATCTATAAAAACAAACTGAAGAATTTTTCTAAAAATATTATCAGTATTGCAAATATTTTTCAGCAACAAGTTCAGCTCTACACACAACTAGATTCTAAAGGTAGGTACTTGGTGTGATTAAGTAATGCCAAAATTATTTGATATGAATTTTTTTAATCAAACAGCACATTTTCTACAAAAAAAACACAAAAAACAAACAACAACAACAACAACAACAACAACAACTATCCTTTTCAGTTAATTTGGGGACAAGGCACAAGTTAAAATGCAAACATGTTACTCTATTAGTATAGAGGAGCTCCTCAGATCACATATTTGATCTCATTATATACTTGATATCAGGGGCTTGAGATAACAGTTGTAAAAGACAATTAAGTTTCAACTCAGGAGAGCAGATGAGAAAAGTCAAGAGCATGAGGCATTTCCAAGGAAAGGCTGATATGTCTGGGACATGAAGGCCATAGTCCTGGGCAGCTAGAAATCTTTCGGTAGTGAAAGTGAAGGTAAGCATGGGTGGTGTCCAGTACAGAGAATGTGTTTATGGTTATGGGTGATAAAACTTTATTTGATGCAAGTATTTATGCCTATTTTCATACCTGAAATTATTATATGCATAAATGTGTGTGTATATATATACATATTTTATATATATTTCATATATGTAATATACATTATATGTGTATGTATATATATATTATATATAACATATATATGCATAGCTGCAGGTATAAGGATACTATATGTGTGTGGGTATGTGTATCCTCTCATAATGAAGATCTGAGAGACTATACTATTCCAGCTTGAAAATATCTATAGAATCTGCATAAAATATGGCCAATCAAATCAATTAAGGATATTATTTAAATAGGTATTCATATATCTCCTGACATCATCATTTTTTTACTTACGGTTGCCTCGCTCTTAGTTATCTATTTGCGAAATTTGCTTCTGATCTTATCAGAGTTTTATGTTCCTTCACATCAATGTGCAACTTTGTCACCAAAAACTTTCTTAAGCAGTATGTTAGGTAAACAATACTTGCAATTAGAGTTGATCACTTCCAATTGACTTCAGAATAAAACCAAAGTTTTGATTGTGCTAACTTTTCCATCACCATGACCTCTGTTGAGGCAAATTTCCCAGCAATACTTTCAAATTTAAGTACCCCCTCATCTGTCTAAGTTATAATAAAGCGAGAAGCATAACTCCTGCAAGAAAAACTAGGTTAAGAAATCAAACACAAAATATCATTTTATCAGGTAATACTTGACTACCCGCATTATGAGAAGGAATATAATTTTGTGAGATTGTTCATATTCATGTGTGTGACCTATGGGTCAAAAACCTCATCTTCTCCAATTTGATAATTTATCATGCTTTGAAACCTTTGCTTTAGGAAAATTATTAAGGCATGTGTTCCATTTAGCTCTGTCCAGATTAGTCTTAAATACTTGAAGTCCCATTCTCCCCAATTGCTCAGAATCACTTCCTGAAGCTCTTTCTGCTTTGGTAACACCTGTGCACTATACCTAATCTCTTGATCAATTAACTCACTTTTCTGTGCTCGTTGTTCTTCTTGGCATTCAGGACAGTGGCTACTCTATCCTTAGTGTACTCCTCTAGTCCTTTATAGATATTTCCACCAATCCTGTCCCATTACTTAGTCATCAGTTAGTTCCCTGGCCTCTCATCTGTCTTGCTTTACTCTTTCCACATTGTCTAGGGTTTAGCACATTCTTGGTATTGCTTAAATACTTTCCAACTGGATAAGTGAATGTAAACAAATTCTGATTATAATTACAACTCTGCACTCACTTCAAGTGCCATTTAAATTCCCATGCTTAAATTTAACTAAATTTACCACCTCTCTCTTGAAATTGTTATGGATTCTGAAATATTTCAAATATATAGAGAAACATTGCAAATATATCTACCACACAACTTTACACTTATACTTTTTAATTATCTTAAATCAAAATGTATGCAGGTTTCTCTTCTGGATATCTTGTACATTTAAAGAGGCAATCATACAAAATCTCCTATATCCCATACATGATAAATTCTTTGTTTCAGCCAAGTCTTAATGGAGCGGCAACTGGTACAACACCATCTCCCCAGACAAAAAGCATCAGAATATTCGGTTTTGTTGATTTATTTATCTCTCCATATATTTCTTCATCAATTTCTATAGTAATCACAGTTTCTTCCACATCTCCCAATATCATATTTAATGCTGATCATAAGCATCGAAGCTCTCGATCATTTCTCATTTTCACATAAATTTGTTCATCCAGGCTGAGCCTGATGAGATCTAGGGGCTCTTCTACGGTGTTGGGAGTTTATTGCTGGTCCACGTCGTCTGCCATCTTTCAAACCATTCTTTAATATATTTGATAAATAAATAATACATATCAGATAATGTTTTTAAAAAAGATAATGATAGGAAGTTTTCAAAAATTATTTGGATCATAGTCTATAAGTGAAATAGCACTTTTGACCACTAGAGGGAAGCTACTTTCAAACTCACAAAGAAGAATTATTTCCCCTCCTTGTGATTCAACAAGTCCTCATCCTTGTCTAGTTAGGTGTTTGGTCAACAGACAATTCAGTATCCTTTATTAACAATAAATATGATTACAATGTTTAATCAAATAAGAACCCTATTTTCTAAGAGCTAGAAACAAAGAACCATAAAACTGGCAACTACTATTTGTGTCCCTCTAGAGGCAAAAGGAAATCTATAATTTGCCTTGAGAAAGTGGAAAGAGATCAGAGGCAAAAGGCAGAAGCAGCACCAAAGTGCAATCTTATTCCTTTACCATCTGTCACAATCACTGCCATTCCCCAAAGACCATGTTTAAAAATGAGACAAAAGGGAGCTCCTAAGAACTTGGAAAAGGTAAAGGTTCTGAATCAAACTGAATATTAAAATTCAAAAACACCCATTAGAAACTGCTAGAAATCAAGAAGAAAAATTTCTTCCAGTATAAGCTCCTGGCAAGGAGAAGGGTTGTAAAACAAGCAGGGAAGGAAGAAGAGAATGAGCCCCAAATAAAACCTTTAGAATTATGAATTTCCTAGAGCATGATTGTATGTCTTGAAATTTATTTGCTTAGTGTATTGAATTAAAATGCACAGATAGGCTTTCAAGAATTATTACACTGCTATTATTTGAACAGATGATTTCATATTATATGTAACACATTTCTAACTGTTCAGCTGTTATATCCCAACAAAAATCCCTGTGGCACACAAATGCAGCAAGGCTTAAGTCATGAACTGACCACATTATCTTCCAGGTTCTCAGGTCTCCACCACTTGGGGGCAGACTAAACAGCATCAGGGAAAGGAGGATGAGCAACATTCTCAACAGATTCTAGAAGTGCTTTTTAAAATACAAATGGATGAATGGAAGCCACTTCACTTCCATTTGAATCTATCTCACATATAACTAGAGAATGAAGGCATTGTGACCCTCCCAGAGCATAATATAAATAATTTCATATTGAAATTTTACATTAAAAAAAGCCATGTTCAGTATTGCCACTCACCACCACTGCCAGCCCCAGGCATTAGTGACAGCAGAAAAAGATACTAGAGAGTCTTTCTTTTTTTCTTTTTCTGTTTCCCTACAGTCTTCAGAAGTTTCAGTTAAAGCTGTCTTACCAATAGAAGAGTCTGTTGTAGTACAAACTTCTTAGCCATGGACAGATTTCAAATGGATAAATTTCAATGACCAAACAAAGGATTAGGCTGTATAGATAGTCAATGCTTGTTCTGTCAGTCAGCATGGGCAATTAGGTATCTGTTTGCAACAAGTCTAGGCAGGTCCAAAGACAAATCCTCCTCTTACTTAAATCAGGAGATTTATGTAGGTACCCCTGATCAATGAATGAAGTCATTATAATAAAAATCTATATTCCCAGGCATAGAAGAAATATAAAATATAGAATACAAAAATGTTATTTCTCTGCTCATAATTAGATTAATGTATGAACAAAATGTATCAGAGTTCTGTGGATTCATCTTTTGCTTCCTTCAGATGCAAAGGAAGGATTCTGAACACCTGATATGTGAGTATGTGAGCAATTAAGCTCATAATGGACTTGGCCAATACACATATTGCCAATGAAGTAAGACCAGATTAAAATGAAAAATAGAAACATAATTACTTTCCAGGTATTATAATATAGGACAAGGAGCACAGGCTAATCAAGATAATTGACTTAGTCATGTCTCTAGAAGATGGATCTACAGATATAAATTGAAACATATAGAGATTGATAGAAGATGAATAATAACCACTCTTATCTTAGAGAAGAACCTTAAAGGCACTCTAGTCATTCCGATGACCTAAAAGTACAATAATTGATAAATATTATTACCTTGACATTAATCTCAATAAAACATCATAATATTTAACTTCTTAATCATAAAATGTAGAAAAAACATTCGCTGGTTGGTGACAGCACCCACTACTTACAGAGTGATTACTACAGTCTATGCATTGTGTTTAGTCATTCAACTGCACATGTATTGTCTCATTTAGGACTTGAACTTGTGAAGAAGATGCCATCTTATTTTTTAAAAAACTGAGGTTAGTGATGTTTGCACAAATGGTGGGGACCTGGTGTGAACTTAGGTTAGTTTCACTTTAGAACCTATAATTTCAGTTTACACTGTTTCTTGTTAATTATAACTCTGGTTTGCTGAGATTCCAGCCTAGCGAAATAGCAATATAAGTAAGAGAAATATTATCCTTATTATCCATTATGATAAAAATAGATCTCTTTGGCAGAGACCACCAGTTTTTGGTGTAATACTTTTATTCTCATTTTCTTTTTTTTATTAATAGAACCCTTGTTTTGGAGGCAAGCACAATAAGCAGCGGCAAAACTATACTGCTCAGGCTTCCTTGCAATGTGAGGACTTGTAATAAATTTTGGGTAAAGAATTTTGGCAAAAACACTAACTCCTTTTAAAAGGGGACAGCCTCACTATCAACTTACCCTTTAGCTTTAGCTTTTTGTCATTCTCATTATTCTGTAAATGAGATGCTATACAGACCTTTTTGTAAATCATGTAGACAATTATGAGAGGAAGTCCAAAAAAAAAAAAAAAAAACCTTGCAAACACCTTGGGTGCATTAATCTAAGTTATCCTTATGACATGAACTTTCAGGTATCTTTTACTAGCAGTTGCTAAGTGATAACAGCCTAGTTTTCTTAAATGTAAGGAAGTGGAAGATACTCCAAGTCACTTCTAGCACTCAAATTTTATGATTTTATTAGATCAAGCATCCCAATGATAGAGACAAACAAGTCAACTTCACAGTCATTCACTGTTTAGTCCAACAGTGTAAAATTTGATTAAGTAAGAGCCCAGACTTTTTGGAATTCATCACAGAATGCCATTCACCCTTGGACCTTGTAACGCAAATATGTGAGAGCAGTTTGATCAGATAAAATCAATGTGGTCTGAATAATGAAATTTAATTTCCATTTAAAATGGTGTGCTTGTTTATATACCGTCACACTTACAATACTTCTATTTATGCAGTTATATTAATACTGGTCTGCACACAAAACCTTCATGCAGTTCCAAGTTCATATCATTAGTTTATAAAGACTGATTGGTTCCATCTTACAAAAAAAAGAAACTGAGTATTGGAGAAATGAAGCACTTTATAAGTCACAGTAATGTGTGCTAGTACTCTTTTTCCTATGCCGTATTTTATTATTATTATTATTGTTAATGTTACTATTGTTATTTAGAATGTCCCTGTACTTCCAAAATAATGGTAATGATTTAACTAGGCAGATAAATATAAAATGTCCAAACTGACTGATTTGACAATTGGTGTTAAAAAAAAGAGAAATTATATAAAAAAAAAAAAAAGAGAGAGAGAAATTCTACTACTGACATTTAGTCAAAAACGTCAAAAGAAAAGCTTATTTATAATGAAACAATCTGGGACCATATTCCCTACATCAGTGTTATGTGTTGGTGTCACTTTCCAATGAATTGAATAAAACAACTTTGTGATAGCAATTTCTCTGACTGCCCTCCTACCCAACATCGACTGATACATGTTGCTTTGTGCAGTCTCGTTGAAATACATAAAAAAAAATAGATGGCATATTTTAGCATTTCCTTGTCAGCCTGTGATGTTATCCACAGTCTGTTCTCTCTCATACTTACAGAATGACATTCAAGACACAGAAACTCCAAGTCTCAGAAAATGGTCAGGAAATATCCCTGAACTCTTTGATAGCAGAATCTCATGAGTAAATCTTAATCCTATTGAATCAATATCATAATTATTGGGCTTAATAACTAATGATGCATTGACTAATGTTTGTTTCGACCTAAGCAAAAATCACCTTAAAACAAAACAAAATAACCCCCCCCACACACACACACACAAACAAGCAAATGAGCAGACAAATCAATAATAGATAGAAGAGAATCCTGTAGGAAGAAAATGGGGCCAAGGCAAGATGCAGTTTTTAAAAGGTCAATAAACCAAATATGGAGTCAAATTAGCATCTAGACTAAATAAAGTGGGTAGAAAAGGATCTATACTGGGATTGGAAATCTGTAGTTAATATCTGTATAATCATTATCACAGTATGCCAAATGGTTTTGGTTGCCCCTTCCTTCCAGATACATGACTAAATTGTTTTCTAACTTTGTGGTTTTGTGTGGCTATGTGACTTGTTGCAGTGTATGAGTTGTGAAAGAATATGGCATGTGTTCCTGCAGACTAAAGCATTTATGCTGATGCAACAGCCTCTGGAACTCTTCTTTCCCTCTGCCACTGTCACAGAGCGTCAACATTCCTTCACCCTCAACAGTGATAGAAAGTCAAGGACCCAGTCAACTTGCAGTAAGGGAGTGATAAAAACTATTTTTGCCTTAAAATCACAGAAATTTTCAGACTGTTTGTTAGCACAGAACCCCTAACCCATCTTAACTATAAAATAAAAATTGGTACTTGAAATAATGTGTGTACATTTATGCTTTATCTTGTTCTTTTATCTTTCCTTGATGGAGGGTGGAGTAGGTTACACCTTTTTCACGTAAGAGGCATTTTCTTTTATTGAAAACAGCTGCTAGGTTCCAATTAGACATTTTTGAAAATGAAGATAAGCTTCGTACTGTCAGCTGTGAAATTAAGCATGACTCAAAAAGCCATCAGGCAAGACGGATAAAGGCTGTAGATTTATAGATTTGGTGATAATTAAGATTTCTGAATTAAAAAAAAATTGTGTGTTGAATTCTTTCCGTGAGTACCTTACATACTGAATTCTGAAGTGCAGTTTCTATTCAGTCTCATGATAGAAGTATTTCTTCCCCTTGCTCAGGATAAACTATTTTCACTTACTAAAAATACAAACTATGTGCACTTTTCACTTAAGATAAAGTTTAACATAAGAAAACATAGAGTCATCAAACTCTTCAGCTTGTATGAAGAATCTATCTTTTTATACTATATGGGCACAGGGCAAAATTGCTGAATTATCTGACTTTTCTAGTCAAACTCATTCAAAACTTAAATGAAATATGGGTTTCTGATATACTGTCTTACTATTTCCATAATGGTTTAAATGTGAACTGAAAGGTAAGATAAAAAAAAAAGGACTCATTTATTCTCTCTTGTGTTCTGGATTAGATACAGGAATGTGAGTTTTTCTATTCTGCCAAGGGCACTTATAAACCTGGTTTCACAAAATGTTTTCAGATAATATAGATAAAGTTTACCATTTGCAAACAATACATTGATGATACAAGGCATAATGGGGATCAAAACATCCCTGAAGCCACTAACAGTTTATTTTTTTTAAGTAGGCTCGACACCCAATATGGGCTTGAATTCATGACGCTGAAATCAAGAGTCATCCAGGTGTTCCCAGGTTGTTTTAAAAATCACCTAGGTATGAGGGGAATGGGTAAAGGGAATCAAAATGTACAAACTTCCAGCCGTAAAATAAATAAGCCATAGAGATCAAATGTACTACCCGTTGACTATAGTTAATAATACTGTACTCTATGTTTGAAAGTTGCTAAGAAAGTAGATTTTGATAGTCTTCATCACAGGAAAAAAATAAATTGTAATTACATATGGTGACAGATCTTAACTAGACTTACGGTGGTAATCATTTTTCAGTGTATGCAAAATATTGAACCATTATGTTGTACACATGAAATTAAAGTAATGCTATATGTCAGTCATACTTAATAAACTGAAAAATAATTAAAAACATAACTTAGGTATGTAATGGCAAAACTACTCAATAAACAAATAATTTCTGTATCTGTTTTTACTCATATAGTATCAAATGTTATAGAAATTATCTGAAAAAATCTGGAGTTTGAATGCCTTTCATACATGTGAATAACTACTAAAGGAGGTGAAATTGTTGAAAACTAAGTTTTCTGAATTGTTTTGAGAGAGGATGATGAGATAGTGAGATAGTTGTTTAGAGAGAACAATTGGTTATGGAAAAGAGTTAGTGATCAAAATTAAAGCTTATTCTCCCAAACGTAGAGCAAAAACCTGGAGAAATCAAGTAGTTTTGTTTTATTCAAGTGAATCCAGTTGAATTCCAATGTCTTGTAGAGAATAATGATGGCTACGATGATGCTGTATAAAGACTATTATTAAATATTGACTTATTTTTTGTTCTTAATCATTGACCCAATGGCCTCAAAATTTTTCAGCAATTATACTCTCATCAAAGATGAGATGACTCAAAAAATTAAAAATATAAATACAGTATGATCTAATAATTCCACTACTCAGTATTTATCCAAATAAAACAAAGACACTAATTCAAAAATATGTGTATCCCTATGTTTGTTGCAGCATTATTTATAATAGCCAAGAAATGGAAACAACTCAAGTATTCATTAATAGATGAATGGATAAAAATATATAGTTCGCACGTGCACACACACAGACACAATACACACTGTAATATTACTTAGCCATATGAAAGGATGAGATCTTACCAACATAGATAGACCTAGAAGGTATTATATTAAGTGAAATAATACAGAGAAAGACAAATATAATATGATTCCATTGATATGTGGGACCTAGGAAACAAAACAAAAGGATAAACAAACAAAAAGTAGAGCCAGACCTATAAATATAGAAAACCAAATGATGGTTATGAGAGGAAAGGGAGATGGGGTGAGAGGATGGGAAAAAAAGGGTGAAGAAGAGTGGGAGATATAGCAGGGTTCCAGTTATGGAATGAATTTGTCATGGGAGCAAAAAGTACAGCATAGAAATATAGTTAATGGTACTACAATAGCATATGGTAACAGATGGTAGTTACACTTGGGGTGAGCATAGCATAATGAATAAGTTATTGAATCACTATGTTATACACCTGAAACTAATATAACATGTGTATCAACTATTCTCAAATTTTAAAAAAAAACTGAAAAAAATCGCTTATCTATGGAATCTGAGAAGTCATATCAAAGACACACTCGATCCAAGCTACTGAAAACACTAGATATCTAGTGTACATACAATCATACAACATTATTGGAAATGCAAGCTGTATATAGTTGTGTGGGCTTTGGCAAAAGCCAGAAAAAAACTACAAAGACTGACTATACAAATTACAGCCTAGTCAGCTGATGAAGAAAAGAAAAAATATTAGAAATGAATACATACATTGGGGTAAATCTTTTATCACCAAAATCGATTTTTTTCATGCATCTTAGATTTTGTTTTGATTCAATAAATTAAATGAGTCAGAAAATGAATTTAAATCTACCCACAAAAATTCATAATAAAATGTATGGTGGCTTACTTCTGCTATGACATTTCAATTCACTCATCAGAAGACATCTGATTACTCATGAGTGCTTATATTACATTAGCCTCTTTACTCATGACAAAAGGCTGTATCAGGACTAATCCATTATGGGCTTTTAAATTTTTTTTCCACTTAAAGTTCATGACTACTATCCATTTTAAGTTCTATATTTAAATGGTAAGACATTGAATTTGTAAATTTTGTTATATAATATAGGATTGTTCTAAATTCATTTTTATCTATCAGAATATTTAAGAATCGTTCTGATAACAGAGCTTGAGTCTCCATCAAAACAAAATTATATAAATTTTTGCATACCATTTAATTTTGAGACATCTCAAGTGGAAAGAAATGCACAGTTTTTCTGAAGAACACACTAACTCTCTCTGGACTTTTTTCTTTTTTTCTAGCAACAGATTTGACCAGAACAGCAAGATGAATAAACATAGACAAATCTTTTCTTCTCATATATCCTCAATTGTAGGGATTTGATATTCCAAACAGAACTAGAGCCATTGTCTTGCTTTATCTGTTTTAGCATTCTCAGAACACACAAAAAAAGAAGCTCATTTATTCTAAAGGGGTCTCCAAAAATACCTTTCTCAATTTAATTCCTCATAGGTTTTCAACTGGCTGCAATGCTCTATTAGAGATGTAGGAAATATAATTTAATCCAAAACTTTTTCAGAGACTATGAGACTATAAATAGGGACTTAATTTTAATATTTATATTTAGCTTCCTAACAAGACAGTTAATTTTGTCACAAATGGGCTATAGATTTGAGTTTATATGTACTTAAAATCTGGTTTGTGATCCAATAAAAGACATGTAAAATAGGAGAATGTCTTTTCTAAATCATTGAAATCATAGTTCAAGGCCATCTAATTCTGAATGAAGAATCTCTGGATAGAAAATGAACTTGAGGAACACCTGGGTGGCTCAATGGTTGAGCATCTGCCTTTGGCTCAGGGCGTGAGCCCAGAGTCCCGGGATCAAGTCCCACATCGGGTTCCCTGCATGGAGCCTGCTTTTCCTCCCTCTGCCTGTGTCTCTGCCTCTCGATCTGTGTTTCTTATGAATAAATAAATAAAATCTTTGAAAAAAAAAGGGCTGAAACAAGAAAAGACATAATTTAAAAGAAAGAAAAAAAAGAAAATGAACTTGAAGTTTTCAAACCTTTTTATTTTATTTTTCAAACCTTTTTAATACCAGAAAGAATAAATGTCTAACTGCTACTTTTTCCCCCATTTTCATTTACTGTGAAATGTCTATAGAAGGAGAGTTCATATTAAGGGATGAAGGAAATTATTTTCATCATTAAAATCTTCTAAGTTTTACTCTTGTTTTTCAAGTTTTATTGCTTTAAATTTCAGAGTCATCCCCAGAGCAGACACAAATGTGGTTCTTGCTGATACAAATGTTTGATTCTTTCTGGGATTGTCCAAAGGGATGTTTCATCTGGGTCACTGTCTCTAGAGATGAAAAGATTTACATTTTGTCTTTTGCAGACAGGCAATTGCTTTCACTTCTTTGGGAAGGAAACCAAAAATACTGGTCTGGAGATTAATGTGAGAGCCACACTACTAGGAGTAGAGTTGCCAGATAATAAAATTTAATAAAAATATTTTTATTTGTTAAATCTGTCAATCCTTTTTTATGAGCCTTTCATCATTATCCAGTGGATTCTTCCAGGAGAGTGCCGATGAAAGAATCTTTCCAGAAGCATGAAACACTAGGCACACCAGACACCAATAGAGACTCTACTCCTGCTAGAGCTAATGTTATGTACATTCAAAGTTGCAATCGTTTTGTAGAATAAGATAGTTAAAATGATAAGGTATCCATTGTAATGTTGAGGAGGAGGTAGTAAGGATGCATTATTGAACATTTTTCAAGGATAACTGGAGTGAAAAGTGATACTCTATATTGTCAAATGCAGAGATAATGTCTTTCATATACGATGCCTTTGTTCTTGATGGGAGCAAGACATCAGCATGACAGTTGATTTTCAAGCTAAGCTTTCTAAATAAATGCTGTAATGACTTTGAAAACAAGGTTTCTAGGAGAGCACATTCCTTTAATTCTTGTACTAAACTGTGAGATCTCAATTAAGAATTTTTGTTATGATAGAACCATAGCAGGAAGACAAATTTCTCCCACACACATACAGACATAAACAAGTTTTATGTTAGGTGGTTTATGTGTCCATCTTTTTCAAAGAATGATTTATTTTCAAAACTCAATTTGGCTTTCAGAAAAATAGTTTATTGATCTATTAGTGAACTTATCTCTTAAAATAGTGTCACATTGCATTTTTTAAATGTACGTTTAACAGATGCTAAGATTTTTGTTATGGAAGGAACACACTGCAATTTAATGTGAGATGTAGTTCATCTATTAATAGTTGTACTTTACAATCTTGAATGTATACCTATACTCTGCTTTGCCCAAATAATCGAATGCTTTAAAAAGATGTACATGGCTTATTAATATCTTATTAATCAAGTTGTTTTGCATATGTACCAATAGAGCTCCCAATAAACAAACAAACAGGCAAACGTGGGAGATCTGTGAAAGAAAGCTTTTACTCAATTGGAATAAAATAATATTATGAAATTTATTTAAACAGGATTCTTTTAAAACCTAATACTTACATAAATATATCACTGGTAACTGAATAAATGAATACATTATTATATTATTACTATTTGAGCAGACTTGGAAACTGAAATAGAAAATACATTTATTTTCATTTAATATTTAAAGTATTTTTCTATTTCTATTGTGACTATGTGAAAGAAGAAGGCAAAATAGTATGCTCTCATTATTTCCTCAACTCAAAGTATTTCCATGTCTTATTGACTTGTTTTTATAGCAAAAAAGAAATTACCTAAAATAGTTATATACAACATAAATTCCTCAACTGTTTTTTTTCCTTAAAAAAGCATAAAGGACACATACACAAACAAACTTTTAAGTAAATATTCAGATTCACTTTCATATAAATATTATAAAACTAATTTCATATATTCCATCCAAAAAACTCGAATAATTTAAATGTTATGGTAGTATTTTTACATGAAAGTCCAGCACTTTTTCAAAATTCAAAGTAGTTTTTTATTTGTTTCCTTTGTGTGTGTGTATGTGGCTTAGTTTGTACTTACGGCAAACAATAATTTTAAAATAGGTGCTGAACTTAGAGCAAAGATGTTATTCTTCAGGCTGAGGATGTTTTTGTTTTGTTTTGACCATAGGCTTTAATTCAATACTGGCAATGCCCACGTGAACAGGGGTGAATTCACAGGTTTAAATTTAATGTTTCACAGTTGCAGATAAAGGAAGAAGCCAGCAATATCTCAACACTACAGACTATATTCTTCTCTCCTTTTTACATCCCATCTGAGAACCCCATCCCACAATGTGTCAGCTTATAGTGCTGACGTATTGCTGTGCACGGCACATCCTGGGACTTGGATAAGTAGGCAACCTTCAGTTTTATAGTCTAACACTAAGAAAAAAGCAATCAGGGTGATCCGCTAGGAAATCAAATGAGGCATATGCTACCACAAGGGCAGCTGGAATTTTTTTCTACACCTCTTGTAGGAATGCAGTGTTTAAAAATTCCACAATGACAATTGGATGTTTACTGTATATTTTAACAGCTATGCTCAATGATGATTCATTTTTCAAATGTTGCAAAACAAGGGTCAAAATCTTCATAAAATCAAAGAAAAACAGCCATCTACTTTTATTGAGCAACTTTCCAAATATAACTGCTTAAATTAACTCATTACTAAAGACAACTGATAGAGTACTTATATGAGCAATAAACATTCCCAGGGGAGTCAAAGAGCTGGGAAAGTAGACTCTTTAAAGACCATTTATAACAAAACCCAAAGAGAAATAAATAACTCACTATCAAGAACTGCATCTAATCATTTTAGTGTGAAGTACTGCAGACGTACAGACGCATTTGCCAAAAACTACATTTACCTACATCACCCTCCCTAACTGACACATTACAAATAAATGTACTCCCCTCATAAGAACAATCTTCTAAGCACAATACATAGATGCACATACCAAGTTTATCGCACTGTTATTGGACTAGAAAAGATCAAATTTTCTCATACAAATAAAGTGAAAATGGTTCTTCCAATTTAAGGTCCGTGAAACACTTATTAAAGATAAAAGCAGGTTATTTAGCAATATTGGAATTTGTGAGGTGCACCGTGTGTGCACCAGAATGAAATAGAAATTTCAGTGATGGAAAGTCATCCTCCTTCCCTCTCGATAGTATAATAACCTTTTAAATCATGTTTGACATTTGTAAGTTGAGCGAGCTGGCAGCCCTATAAAGTCTATGTGGTAATATATGTGGTAAACCCTTTCTGGAGCAGTAATCTCATTGCTGTGTCTAACGGCTCTCGCTTCATGTGGCCGACTGGGCCCCAAGAGGCTTATTTGACTCTGCCTTTCTCGAGCCACTGGTTGCTAATGTTCCTTATTATGAGGAAAGCAGAAACGTGCCTTCAGGCAATGGCCACTCTGCTAGAGGTACAACCACCAGCCAACCTTCTGCTGAGCTGTTTTGTCTT
This sequence comes from Canis lupus baileyi, assembly GCF_048164855.1. Classification (NCBI taxonomy): domain Eukaryota; kingdom Metazoa; phylum Chordata; class Mammalia; order Carnivora; family Canidae; genus Canis; species Canis lupus. The sequence continues at coordinate 13,777,120 of NC_132867.1, forward strand.
AAACGATTAAATATGCACATGCGTTATACAAAGGGGGTTCTTTGTGCTTCAAAAAACAATATGACAGTGATATTTACTCTGCTCCAATTGCTAATCTGACAAGCTCCATCTGGTAAGCAGACCCTTTATCTTCCCATCACCCTAAATCTTTGAAGGAAAGTGGACACTAGTGGCATATGTCCATGGCTGGTCCTTATGCTTAATGAGGTAGAATATTTATAGGTTTTAACTTTAAGGACACCTGTAAGACATGTTATTGGTGTTGAGAAGGAAAGCTTTCCACTAAAGAGAGCTACATGGGTCCATTTTCTATCACTCTACTTTTCATTTAGAAAGGAAACCCAGCAATTAATCTCCTTACAAAGGTGAAGTTGAGATTTAATTCTTCTGAAAACATTCCATGATCTTTGGTGTTCCCAGCAAAATCTTGGCTCATTCCTAGTTCTTGCCCTTATATTTTTATTGCCTTCTCATTTATCTATTGGTCCTACCCAACTGTAAGCATTGTGAAGGCAAGAAATGTAGATTATTTCATACATTTACACAGTAGATGCTTTCTAATATTAGTTGCATGAATAAATGTAGGCATTTCCACTCTGTTATAAACGTGGAATATTTATTTATATTATAGGAACAAAGATGCTGTCAAAATAATCCTTCCAACTTATCCTCAAACCAAGCCTATGGGTTGGTTACTTTTGCCTTCCACAGTTTATCAGAGTTTCCTTTATCTTGTCCTTTGTTACGCATTAGCAACTCACTCATTGAATGTTCATCCTATGTAGCCTATATTCATACGTGAAAAATATTCTGGGAATTCAATTTTTCCAAATTAACATATTACTCTACATACAGTTTAACCTATTGTGCTTTTGGGGAGAGCACATTAAAACAACAATTAACATTTATTTCTTCACCGTTCCTGTGAGTCAGATCAGAAGCAGGTGAGCAGGGTAACTGTGGCTCAGTCTTTCACAAGTTGCGGATAGATTTCAGCCATTGTTGCAGTCATTTTAAGCATTGACTGGGGCTAGCAGATCTGCTTCCAACTCAGGTAGTTAAGCCAGATGGTTGGTGCTGGCTGTGGTTATGGGTTGTCAGTTTCTTTCAGCATAGACCTGTTGTGCTTTGTAGCAATATAGAAAGATTGTGGCATGAAGGCCCTATTGCATGTTCACATCTAGAAACGAATGTGTATTCTGAGAGAATTAATTTCTATCACTAATGTGGTAGCATATTAAGTCTCATGATTTCCAAGTATGGAGGGATTAAAATGAAAGATTATTTGTTCATTTTTATTTCATTTTATTTATGAGAGACATAGAGAGAGAGGCAGAGACATAGGCTAAGGGAGAAGTAGACTCCCTGAGGGGAGCCTGATGCAGGACTCAATCCCAGGACCCTGGGATCACGACCAGGGCCGAAGGCAGACACTCAACCACTGAGTCAGGCATCCCAGTTATTTGTTCATTTTAAGGAGAGAAATATTAGTGCTGTTTTCTTTCAGATGCTGATGAAAAAAATCTGAATAGGAAAGACAAAAGATTCCCTCAGTTAATTTGTATTTTATACATAATCTAAAGCTGACTTTATCCATCCCGATTGGATAATTGGGATGTAATGGCATCTGAGGCTTTGGTTTAGAAGTGGGAAATAAATGATGAAATTTCTTCAGTCATTTTCTGGGTCACTTTCTCAATATATAGGTCATAGCCAGTGGCTATTGTTTCCTTCCAAGTACATATTTCAGCTATATTAATGTATACTTTTATTTGTTATTTAGAGGATATTAAGCATATTTTCCAATAGGTACTTGAAATTATAGTTGACTTTAAACCTTTCAAAATAATAGAGATGGAACATGGTAGAAGACATTTGGAAATTTGGCATTAGATTTGGTGTCCACAATCACCAATACTTTAAGAATTTCTAGCCCAAGAATATACATTAAACATATTAGGAATGTACCCAGGTACACTTATTGGTTCATTGGTTTTATTTGCTTAGCTAGTACAATTCACAATTGTTTAGGAGTGATAGTGCAAAGTGAAGGAAGGTTAGCCTAATACTCATAAATGTGTGAAGAGAAGCAAGGCTTTAGAGTAGTAATAGTTATACCTAAATTAAGTGCTATGAACAAGGCACTCTTCTGAGTAATTCATGTGTGTTAGTTCGTTCTTTACAGTCACCTTCTAGGGTTGGTACTATCTTCAAATTATTAATGAGAAAACTGTGGCTCAGAGAGGTCAAATAATTTGCCTGAAGACACAGAGCTGGTGCGTGCCAAAATTTAGCAGTTTAGCTAGAGTCATGTGTTTAGCGACCACGCCGTGCCTCTGGTAATATCTGAAGTTATGATATTTGACAACTGGTTTCTGAACTACAAGGTTAGTTTCATTTTAGCCACTGTTAGGAGTACAAGGAGGGTTAGAAAGGGAATTTTCCATTTGACTATTTATGACTATTTTGCAAATAATGATACATAAAAACTTATTTTTATTTTTTTCACATGTGGATTTAGATATCCACAATTATACGTGTGATAGGAACTCATTAAACATTTGATGAGCAGATAAATTGATAAGTGAATAAATATATGGATTTCTGTATAATATGTATCTATCTCATTCTATCATTATAAAGGCTACATACAAGTATTTAGAAAGAAGCCACTACTGAGGATCATTTCGTAAACTGCATTTTGCTAATGCAATTGGTTATGTTATTAGCCATGATGGAATCTGCTTAACATCTCTCTGAGTTATCATTAATAATTATCCTGACAACAGTATTACTACTACTAATAACAACACACTTGGGACTCCGACTCTCAAAATCTTATGGAAAATATGAATAAAAATATCTTTAGAAAATGTTGTTATCCAGGGCACCTAGGTGGCTCAGTGGTTTAGCATCTGCCTTTGGCTCAGGTCCTGATCCCAGGGTCCTGGGATTGAGTCCTGCATCGGGCTCCCTAAGGGGAGCCTGCTTCTCCCTCTGCCTGTATTTCTGCCTCTCTCTGTGTCTCTCATGAATAAATAAATAAAATCTTTAAAAAAAGAAAATTTCATTATCCTTTTAAATCAGTAACATAGAATTTAAATGTTTAAAATGCATCTATTCTTCCAATGTAGGTTTAAGCCAAGTCCTCAGACACCTCTATTTCAGTCAGATCATTGTCCTTCATCCTCTCCTATAAAGAAGTCCTGGAGATAGCCATTTTCCAAAACGTTGAGGTTCTAATGAGAAAAAGACAACAATAACAACAAACTAGGTGGTGAGAAAGAGAAGGAGCGGAGAAGTAGAAGGTGACATGGTTTATTAAAAAGTAGCGAATACCAGGGGCACCTGGCTAGCTCAGTCCATAGAGTATGTGACTATTGATCTCAGTGTTGTGAGTTTAGGCACCAAATTGGATGCGGAGCCAAAAAAATTTAAAAAATTAAAAAGGGAAAGAATACCACATGGCAAAATGACAAGGTTTAATGTTCTTCCTCTTACCATTTTTTTTTTCAGCCTTTACTGTTAGTATCAGTATCTTGTAGAGCATAGCAGACAAAACTAAAAATTCCAAAAACTGATATAAAAATAGCCTCGTTAAAATTAGAAAAAAGAACAGATGGGTTGGGCTTCTACATTTATGCTTCTTACATTGTACTAAATTGAGTTAAAAGGAATAATCATCTCTTGGGGTCCCTGCCTAAAGATCCAGTGACAGCCTGACTCTTAAGCTACTATTGATTATCTTCAATTCTGAGTGGCTGCTCTATAGACTAAATTAACTGTCTAAATAACTCTTTCTTAGAATATATTTTGGAATATGTAAGACAGCTTTGCAAATGATAAAACTCCAGGTAGAGTCAATAGCTTGAACAAGAGCAATACCAAACACGTGATTTCCCTACTGCATTATATATTAAATTCTGTATCAATTTCTTTTTGGCTCCAAATCTATGCTAATCTGCAAAAGTGATTAAAGTTACAGCAGATGCACTGCTACCCATATTGTGTATACACAATATATAACATGTATGGCAGATTTATGTGTTTATGGGTGAAAGAATGCGTTATTTTTCCAAAGTACGAGTGTATGATGAGTGTTATGGAAATATTTGCATTCCATATTTGTTTTCACAACTCTGCCTTTTTCTGTGTCACCCAGACTCAAAATCTTTGAAGTAACTTGGAGTCTCCATCTCTCTTCTAGTTCCATCTAATTGGCAGACCTTGCCTGTCATTCCTCTGCTCTTTCATCTGTGTCATAGTCTGTATTCCTACAGCTGCTTCTCTAAATCCCACTCTCAATTAGCCTGAACTAAGATTTTGCAGCCATGACTTAACGTACCTCTAACTTTCATTTTTTGTTCTCTCCATGACTCTTTGGTAAGTTGACTCTTTGGTAAGTCCCTCTCTCTAAAATACATCCTGACACCACCCACGGCACCTCTCTGTATTCCAATGTTCCACCCTCTATTTCAATGTGAATTTAAACAACATTTAGCCCATATTTTAGGTTTGTCTGGATATAATTCTAATTCACTTCCTCCACTTTATTGTCAAAAATGTTTCACATTCAGTGAAACACCACTCATTTTCTTCACACATGCTTCTCTTTTCCTTCTTTCTAAAATGTTTTTTCCTTATTTCTCACCATCTACATCCTACTTATCATTCAAAATCTAGTTTCATATTCAACTTTTTTCTATGAGGTTTCCTTGACTCCCAGAATTCCATTCACCACAAGGGATGAAAAATAACATCTCTTTCTTCTCCAATTTCCTGGCTACTGATCTATTCTAGACATTAGAACATATTTTTCATAATAAGTGTTTTATTGTAATTATGTTCACATTTATCTTATCTTCCATACTAATTATAAGCACCTTAAAAGCATAGTCTATTTTACTCCACAGGACTAAGCATGCTGACATGTACATAGGAGGCATAGATGGATGCATGAATGAATGAATAAATTTGTCCTCAACAGAAAATAATTTGAACTCAAGTCTCCTGAATCCCCATCAGGGCTTTCGGTTCACTCCTCTCCTGATGGTAACTGGCTATTTAGTCAGCGGTGACTGTTATGGCACACCACCTTCAACGCTACACTTCCACAGTATCAAATAACCCTCGTTACAATTTTCCATGACTGATGTAAACCTTTCCCTACTGTAATTCAGTCTCCTTATATTTTCCCCTGGTCTGAAGGCAACATGACAGTGTAGGAAGACAAAAGGCCTGTGAGTTTAGCAGTCTGGATTCTAGGCCCAGCTTTCCCACATTTCTTAGCTTGGCAAATCAGTTAGCCTCAGCTTTCTCGCTTGTTTGGACTGGATGATTTGGGAGTTCCTTCCAACTCTGAAATTCAGTGGAGGTGAAAGGCATAATCTGTTATCTTTGACCTTTAGAAAATCATTTTACATGCCTGAGTTCCTACAAATTATTATTAAATGACTCTGTCTTCCCTGGTGCTACTTCGTATGGTTCTGATACTCATTCTAAGCTCTAACATTCAAACTTTCAATATTGTTCAGTTCATGCTGAGAATTTCCCTACATCTGTGTCACAGCCCTCAGAATTTCCCTGGAATTCTTTGCCCAAAAGGCTTCATTTCCTTATCACTGAATCCTTTGATGGTTTTAATGCCATTCATTATTTGGTTGAGGAGGCTTTGCTGAATAACCCACAAGCTTAATGCCCTGCCTCCTTGGGTAGCCATCCATTGACAGACCATGCATCTGCTGCCTGGTTTTTCAACCTTCTTGGCACTTGTCCAGTGACTCTTCTTACTCTTTCTAACCTTCGTAAGTATGCCTCTTCATGTCAATGTGCCTTCCCTCCCAGACATGGTCTGTTTTTCCTTTCTACCCATGTTCAAGGTCTGTTTCCTTCCTTTTCTATCCTGTACAAACTTCTTTTACTTCTTTTGTTTGCCAATTTCTTTGTCTTCCCTTAAATGCACAGATCCTGAGTGTTCACTGGAGTCTAGAAAAGCAGAAGCATTGATAAAATGGTGTGGACTTGACATAAATGTGGGAAAAAAATCAGAACCAAGTGATATAAGTACAAGTGTTTAAAGTTAGATCCTAGATGACAGACTTATTGAAAATACAATATGGTAAATGTGATACAGTCTGTGGCAAACTTCCAGAGGAGGCAGGGACTCTGTCATCTCATCACAAGCATTCTGGAAGCTGTTTCTTTTAACTGGATCTGCCTTGAAAGAAATATCTCTGTTCTGTGAAAAGAGTGCACTTAGACATATACCTTAGAGTGTGCATTTTAACTTCTCTTTTCCAAAAACCAAGAGACTTCTGTTCAGTCTGAAGATCATTGTGACCAAAGCTTAATTAAATTCAAAGACCAAAGTGCCCAAAGACTGGTCCAGTAGACCAGTAAATATGAACTCTAGCTGAACATTAGAGCCATCTATGGAACCTCAAAAATTATGCTTAGATGTCATGCCTAAGTCAACTGGCTTGGGTCTAGACATCAGTATTTTTAAAATTTCCCTCCAGCAATCATGAATCACGCCCTTTGGGATTTATCCAAACCATTTAAAAACTTATATTCAAATAAAAACCTGAACACAGATATTTATAGCAACTTTATTCATCATTGTCAAAACTTGAGAGTAACCAAGATATTTTCTTTTTTTTTTTTTTTTTTTAAATTTTTATTTATTCATGATAGGCACACAGTGAGAGAGAGAGAGGCAGAGACACAGGCAGAGGGAGAAGCAGGCTCCATGCACCGGGAGCCTGACATGGGATTCGATCCCGGATCTCCAGGATCGCGCCCTGGGCCAAAGGCAGGCGCCAAACCGCTGCGCCACCCAGGGATCCCACCAAGATATTTTCTTCATAGATAAAGGACAAATGAACTATGGTATATCTAGATAATGGAATATTATTCAGCATTAAAAAGAAATGAGCTATCAAGCCATGGAAAGACATGGAGGAGCTTTAAATGCATATAATAACTAAGTCAAAGAGCCAATCTGAACAGGCTAAATACTGTATGATTCCAACTATATTCTGAAAAAAGCAAAATTGTGGAGACAATGAAAAGGTTGCTAGGGATTGCCCAGTAGTGGGGAGTAATGAATTGTGAAACACAGGGAATTTTTAAGGCAGTGAAAATATATGATGGATATATGTCATTATACATTTGCTCAAGCCCACAGAATGCATAACAAGAGTGAACCATATTGTAAACTATGGACTCTGAAGGATAATGATATCTCAGTGTTGATTCATCAATTGTAACAAATATACCACTCTGGTGGGGGATGTTTACATTGGGGAAGGCTATGTACCCATGGAGGCAGGAGGTATATGGTAAATCTCTGTACCTTCCTCTTAATTTTGTCGTGAACCGAAAACTGCTTAAAAATATACATATCTTAAGTAACTGCCATGTGCAACAGAAGTTGAAAACTCAGTCTGGTTCAGATCCATCTCTGGTGGCTAGGAGATCAGAGGGTTGGAAGTTTATTAGCGACTCTTTTAAGAACCATCTTGATCTGTTACACATTTTCCAGCTTTGTGATAATTTAAGACTGAAGAAAAAAGAAAAACTTATGTTTTTACATTGACAATGATCTCAAAAATTATCCCTGTTCATGTAAAAGTATAGGCAAATCAACAGATCAAAATATGAGAGAAGAGCAAAGTCAACCCTGTTTGTGTTTTTCCCAGAAAAAGGTGGGAGGAGGGTGGCGGGTAGCATGTCTACCAAATGAATTGAATGGCTTCCCATAACTACTCAGCAAAGACCTAACTCACTCTGTGTCTCAGCCTATAAGGCCTTGCCCAGCCTAGCCTGGCTTCTTTCTGAGCTCTTCAGTCTTATGCTGCACATGCTTTTCCCCACTCCTTCCTCTCTTTGGCCTCTAGAAACAGTAGCTGACCTTTCAATCTTACTAAAGTTTTGTCATGCTTTGTCTTACCACAGGTCTTTTCCCTCTGCCTAGAACCTCTCCCCAACAGTTCTTAAATTTTTCTGTGCATTGAAATCACCCGAGGATATTTGAAAACTCTCAATGCCTAGGTGAACAATTAAACAATTGAACAATTGAATAGGATTTTCTAAAATGAGACCCAGCCATCAGTAATTTGAAGAAACTCAAAATTCCCAAGTTTCTTCTGATGTACAGCAAAGAATGTGACCCAGTGTCCTAATGTCCTCCAATGGGACCTTGGGTCTTTGCAAATTTTCATTTCCTAAGGAAAACTTCCTGAATTCACGATCTGGTTAATATCTCTATGTAAAATCTCAAAGCACCAACCACCTTTGCACATATCATAGTGTTAATTTTATATTTATTAGTTGGGGATATATAACGTATCTCAACCTCAACACTAGACTGTACAATCTATGTAGCCCGTGACTATATCTGATTTTGTTAACCACAGTACCACCAGTTCCACAAGAACAAACAAACAAAAATTTGCCAATATCCAGACTCTTAAATTCATAACATATACAAGGTTAATCAATTATCTGATCATCATACAGATTTGTAATGGTGCTATAAATATATTGATCTCTTCACTTGTAATTTTTAATGACAATGTTACTAGATCTGATTTTACTGGTAAAATGTTACTGTCCATAGTCATATAATATAGTGTTATTATACTTCTCAATTCTGGACCAAGGTATAATCATTTGTATGCAAAGGCTTGAATCATCCCTAGTCTCCTTTATTTTTTGCCCAGTACAAATGCATGCAATCCACTAATTGTAGATCCACTGTAACACATTCTGTTAATGCAGTTGTTCAGGAAAAGTGTGATTACATTTTTTGTTTGGGTGTATTTTATACAAAATCTGCCATGTTGAAATTTTCCTCAGCTGTTGGTTCACAGAGGGTGTCAGACCTGTGGGCTGTCACATGGTCAAATAAGGAAAACAGCACAACAGGCATGTTAATTAGTATTGCATAAGCACAGCCATAATGAAGTCTAATTGTTTTGCAGTGGCGGTTACCATAAGATTCCAAACCCACACTGGTCTTCCGTGAAGAAAAGTCAAAACAATGAGAATTTTTTCTCCAAAAAACTTGTTTGCTTTGAAGCATGCTGGTTTAAAATGCAAATACTCTATAGAGATGTTTGTCACCTGCATGTTTTTGCTCTGTACTATTATCTCTCTACTTTTATCCTTCTCTATCTATTATCATCATCCTTTCTACACACACATTTTTACTAACAACTGTTCATCTGATTCTTGCCATCTAAACTAGCTCCCACAAATTCTAAAAACAATTTCATGCTCGGTCAGTTTTGCGGTCTGTATTTGATCTTAGTGTAAAAAAGAAAAAGAACAAAATTCATCACTACACACACAAAATAACCCTGTTCTTCAATAAACCCAAGAAGTAAATGGGAAACCTAACAGTTTTTCATGAACCTGAATTACTACACACCAAGATATCCACTTTTAATCAAATTTGGAGTGATTCAATGAGGCTATAATAGCCAAATGCTCATTTTATACATAATATTGCCACTAATCCTAAAGGAAAAATAAAATAAAATCTGTGTGGTTATTTGGTCAGTTTCATTCATGTTTATGTTAATTTAATTCAAACTTTTCAAGGAACAACGACTGTCAATTACATTAAATTATACTCTAGGGAGAGGATTTGTGAACATGTGGATTATAATCTGCAAAAGAAAAAACAAGACATGAAAGCATTTCAGTGGTCTGAATTGCAGTTATCTTTTAGAATGACATCCTAAGGAATTTTAAGAGCAACAGAATGTGTGAGTGGCTCCTCTCAAATATCTGAAATCCTCTAAAAATCCCTGTCTCACATAAATAGCCTTTTACTCTGTTTCCTTAAATTTTATTCTTGCCAAATCAATAGTTTGGATTCTGACAGTCTACAGATGTGAAAGAAATAGCGTGTTTCAAGATTTGAGGAAGGAAAATAAATTCTGAAGTATCTGGGGATTGTGTGTTTCAAAAATAATCCCAGCATTATTTCTTTTTTCTTTTCAATCAAAAGGAAATATGTCACAAAAGCATTTTGAATTAAAAAAAAAAATAAAAGGTTATTGGTTTGAAGGAATAAGAATAATTCCTGCAGCTGAATTCAGAAATCCATTAAAAGATAATGTTAAAACAATACCTGCCAATTTGAAAACCAAGCTGCAATTCCATTTTATAAGAGTTCTTAAAGGGCATCACTCTCTATAGGGAGCATGTGTTCATAGAAGGGTTTGTGGGTGTTATATGTACAAGTGAATATATGTTAGCGTGCATATAGCATCTTACTTAACAAATACTCATGGGTTTTTTTTCAAGAGTAGAAGGGATTGCATGATGAATCAGTTCCATAAAACAATGGCTTATGAACTCCAGATGTAATGCTTTTGCACTTTGTCTAATAAGCAGAGGGATTTGTCAAAGAGAGCTTTCTTTCCTAAGAGAGCCCAAATGAACCAACCTCTATGTTTAAGCTGTTTAGAATTCCAAGTTGTCTTTCGCCTGTACAGAGGAATCAAGAATGAAACCATTTGCACTTATATCTCAGCAGCATATTACTCAACATTTAGTAAGGTCCAAAATTCTGAAATATAATTTAAACTAACTCCTGGCTATGCAACAAACAAATAAAAAAATCAGGAATGTTTCACATAGTTTTCAGAGTACAAGAACAATAGACTAAATATTTATTCAGTACACTTATGTGAAGGATCAGGGAAAACAAAATGGACAAAACAGAAAAAAAAATAAATTGCAGCATAGTTCAATACATAAACACTGCTTTTTAAATTCTTCTCAAAGTTACCAAACGAGTGTCAGAATAGTCTATGGTGATGATGTCAGGGAGGCAATTTCATAATATTTTGCAAAAATGACATTGTCTCATAATTTCAAATCTCCATGTTTCCATAGGTTCTTTGGATATTTTTAATTCACTTTATTTATCAATATGGGATATCTTCAAGATATATGATTCACTTAATGAATATGATACAAGATAATGTCTACAGTAAGCTACCAATTTATAAAACACAAAGCTAACTGCATATGCACAGATTATTCACAGATGTTAATGGAGATTTGTACAAGAAAAATTGCAACATTTGTTATTCCTAAGAAAGAAAATGGGCTGTTTAGAGGTTGCGGTGGGAAAGAGACTGAATTTTCCCTTCATAGTTTTTATATATATTTTTAATAGCTTTTATTTTTTTTTTTGGTTTTATACTATTAAAGCATTGTCCTTATTTAAAGATAAATATAATAATGTTAAAAATATATTTGAGTACCATTGTAAAACTAGCTCTTGACTAAGAGATTTTTTTGGTCTTGTTTTCATAAAACATATTTTGGGAAAATGAGCGATATGTACAAAAAGTAAAATAAAAAGCAAAGTTTGGAAAATGGCACAACAATAAGTGTATGATATGGAGTAAATGTATTCTATGAGTCCCTTAAAGGTCACAGTATCTTAAATACTTGAGAAAAAACTTCAGATGAAATTGGAGATTGTTAGGATTTATAGAGAAGGAAAATAAAAGATTAATTCTGTCAAAAGTCGCATATTCAGAGCACCATATGATGACAAGGTTGGCCAAAGGAGAGTCCCATTTGATTATAGTGGTGCGTGCATGCATGTGTGTGTGTTGGTAGACTGTATGGAGCTGTGGAGAGTAACGTAAGTGTGTAAGTGCTGAAATGAGGAGAATGGATCCGATGGCAGAAGATTATTTTTTCATGATTGTGAAAGCAGAATAAACAATTGTACTTATTTGATTTTCTTTCCTTTTCTTTCTTTTTTTTTAAAAACTTCTTCTTGTAATCATTGTTAAACTCAAGTTTAAATTTCTTCAGTGAAGTGTACAAATCATAATTGTTCAGATCAAAGAAGCTGTACAAAGTGAACATATCCACATAACTTGTAGCTAGATGAAGATCTCTAACATTACCAGTCTCCCAGAAGTCTTTATCATTAACACCTTTCCCCATATACACACACCCAAAGGCTACTAACATTATGTTCTATCACCAAGATTGATTTTCTAGTTGCGGAACTTTAAATAAAGGGAATCATATCACACATGCTCTTCTGGGTCTGGCCTCTTTCACTCATTATGTCTATCAGATTCACGCATGTTGATTCAGCATGTGGTAACACTTGGCACAAAAGGATGAATCTTTTTAGTCCTTTTGGCTAAATAATTACACATATTCATTACCCCAAAGTGTAAAGCATGGAAGTGAGAAAAGGTTAATTAGGCATTAAAATATTTTATTTGTATTGCACTTTACAATTCATCTTGCTATGTATTTCTTATTTCATTTGTCCTGTACAATAGTACCAGCTATTGGGAGATATTATTATTACTATTATTGTCATTATTATTTTACAGATAAGTTTGGAGAATTTGCTTTACTTACTGAAGATTGTATTTAAACAGCAAATAAGAAGTTAATTGTCATTCACACCCAGGGCATCTAATTTCAAAGGACATGTGGCTATAATACAAAACCACATTATCTACATTATTATTTGAATAAAGAAAAGGGAAAAACCCATTTCTCAGCTTCCATGACCTTTCATTATTCCTTAGAAAATGTGATGCTAGTGCTCGGTAACATTTATATTGCACCTATCACAGGTCAGACCTTTTCCTAAATGCTTCTATTCTCCCATTTAATCATCATAAAATAATTATGAAGAAGGTACTATCATTATTCCCACTTTGTAGTTGAGAAAACTAATGCCCAGAGAGGTTAAGAAAACTTCCCTAAGATCACAGGGCTAACTACTCTATCTAGGTTGGTAAACTCTAGCACAGAGTAGATAGGTTTCGTGGGCCACACTGTCTCTGATGTGACTGTTTAGTTCTCCCACTGTAGCACAAAAGCAGCCACAGACAGTAAGGAAAAGATTGGGCATGGCTGTGTAAGGCCTGATTTCCAAAAACAGTCACTGGGTCAAATTCAGCCCACTGGCTACAGTTCGCTGATTCAGACTATCAATGGTCCCAGAATACTTGAAAATACTATAATGCAAATTCTGAGTAAAACTTAATTTGTAGGTAAAGCCATAGAAACACTTGCAAAACATACATATCAAAACATGTTGCAAAAGTAAAGCAGAATATATGTGAGGCAAAAGCATCTAGTTAGACGATTCCATCTTAACTAGCTATTACCTAATGGAGGATTTGAATCCATCAGTGCAAGCGCACAGCACAAGCCAGATTCAAAGGACAAGTAAAAATGAATGTCCTCAACAAAAAGTTAACCTTAACCTTTTCTTACTTAATTTATATATAGAACAACCTTTATTGTAGGGCTTGAATAATCAGAGTTATGAAAACTGTTATATTGGCAAAGGCTATATTTCACTGGTCTAGGAGTTTGTTAAGAAAACCAGTCAGGTAGGTTCAAAAGATGCAAATAAATAGAATAAAATTAAAATGTATGAATATATCATCATCTGTCATTTTAAATATTCAATTTTCATCATTTTAAAGAGTAGTTGGTGAGTATATTTTTTATTTTAGAGGTAAAAATGTGTCGTATTCATATAAAAATTCTGAATAATAAAAGCTCTGCCATTTTTGTAAATTGTATGCTTTGCTTGCCCTTGTCTTAGAATCCAGTTTATTTTTAAAACAAACATTCTGAAAATCTTTGATATCACATTCAGCAATCCATCTGCTCCAATGTAAATTCTTTCAAGTGCAGGTGGCCTGTAACGTTGTGTGAGAGCAATTAATGAAGTTTAAAATCTCTTTTGCTCTTTCACGCTCGGCTGGATGGTAAAAAGGGGTCATCATCTTTCATTCTCTAGCTTAACAGTATACACAATTAGATATTTTCATGCCTTTTTATTTCCCTTTTAGATACATATATTATACATGTTTTCTGGGTAGTACTGGATGCAGACCAAATAAACTCACCAAAGAATGATAAAAATATTAATATATAGTATAGATTACATTAATAATGCTTTAAAAAGAAAAATGTTATAAAAAAACTTATTTCAATAGGCTAAAATTGTCATTTGTAGTCTCAAAATTATAACAGTAATTAAAGTAAGAAAAAAGGAAAGCTTTTTACACTAATATCAATTGTTTAATGGAAAAGTGCAAAAATTAAATATTTATTATGTTTTACTTCATATGTGAAATTTCTCTTCATGTGTTAGTAATGCATTCACTCTAGTTTTTTTTTTTTTTTAATTTTTATTTATTTATGATAGTCACAGAGAGAGAGAGAGGCGCAGAGACACAGGCAGAGGGAGAAGCAGGCTCCATGCACCGGGAGCCCGATGTGGGATTCAATCCCGGGTCTCCAGGATCACGCCCTGGGCCAAAGGCAGGCGCCAAACCTCTGCGCCACCCAGGGATCCCGCATTCACTCTAGTTAAATAATAATTCAATAGTAGATTTATAAATTGATTGGACACCCAATTTTTCTGATTATTATATTTGCTTTGAGCCTCATGGTGACTCAGATCAAATTATGTTTAAAATAAAATATAGGGGATCCCTGGGTGGCGCAGCGGTTTGGCGCCTGCCTTTGGCCCAGGGCGCGATCCTGGAGACCCGGGATCGAATCCCACGTCGGGCTCCCAGTGCATGGAGCCTACTTCTCCCTCTGCCTGTGTCTCTGCGCCTCTCTCTCTCTGTGACTATCATAAATAAATAAAAATTAAAAAAATAAAATAAAATATATTAGAGCTTATTTAATTTATGACCTTATTTATGTTGATATATTTATTGTATTTTGCTAAGTGCATTGAGAATTAATTTGTCTGACACTGAACTTACATTTCATAAGGCATGGATGGTGTGGGTAGCTTTGCCCATGTATTTGTTTTAACCTTTAATACAAAATTTGTGCTTTTGCTTTACAGAGAGAAATATGTCCTCATCATTAGAATTTAATTTGTAAATTAAAATATTTGCCATTTACAGTAATAATTATGGACGCACAGTAGACATGGAAGACCAAAGAATAAAGTTTCTGAAAGAAACAGCAGCCCATGCAGTAAGTCTTGTCATTCTGGCTACCTGCACAGACATTACCTATAATGCCAGTTAGCAGTCATCCAACACTATCCTATAGGCAATACATACTTATAAGTTACGTAAAATATTATATTTGCATGTTCTAATTCAATTATTAAAAAATAAATTCAGGGATCCCTGGGTGGCGCAGCAGTTTAGCGCCTGCCTTTGGCCCAGGGCACGATCCTGGAGACCCGGGATCGAATCCCACGTCGGGCTCCCAGTGCATGGAGCCTGCTTCTCCCTCTGTCTGTGTCTCTGCCTCTCTCTCTCTCTCTGTGACTTATCATAAATAAATAAATATATTACAAAAATAAAATAAATTCAGTCATAAAAAGAGGGGAGAAACACTCCACGAATGAACTGCAATGGTTGACTTTAAAGGCTTATAAAATATATTCACTTTTAAGGATATTTCTAGTACTCCTTTTTCTTATTTTTACTTATTTTAAAAAAATATTTTATTTATTTATTCACGAGAGACAGAGAGAGAGAGAGAGAGAGAGGCAGAGACACAGGCACAGGGAGAAGCAGGCTCCATGTAGGGAGTCCGATGTGGGACTAGATCCAGGACCCCGGGATCACACCCTGGGCGGAAGGCAGGTGCTAAACTACTGAGCCACCCAGGGATACTCCTATTTTTACTTATTTTTAATGCAAAGTAAATTCTTAATGTAGAGATTTAGAAGAATTACAGAGACTTGCTATATTGAAGTCAGAAAAAATTTGTGCTAAAACTGTCTAGATGAAGGCTTTTGCTTTTTTGTTATTATTAAAAAATGCAATTTTTTAGAAAGTCAAAATCTGGTTTTAACAGAACAAAGGAATATCAAAAATTTCTCAGAAAATAAAACTAAAGTAAACAGTAAATCTGATCTGGAAAACTCAAGACAAAGTGCAGGTTTGGGACTCATGCTCTGTCAGCTGAGGTCATGCTCATAAGAAAATGGAAAATAGAAGCATCTTTTACTAGGGTTGAATATGCAATCATTGAATGAATGCTTTTTCTAGTAGATTACATTGGAAAGTTTAAGCATCATCCATAATGCCTTTTCTAACCTGACACCTTTCTAACCTGATAATCCAGCCGGCTTTATATTCCACTTGATTTCTACAGAGGCATTTGTTATCATATTTGATCGAATCAATAGAAGACATGATCTTTCTTCTTTAGCTAGAAAAGCAAATCATTCACATATTTATTTACTCTAGATTTAAATTAGCTACAACTGGTTACATATCTGTTTTCTAGGGTATGTAATGAACTAACTAAAAATACTGTACAAATTCAGCAATGGAAAAATATGATTATGACTTAAGCAAGTTGGGTAAAGTTTCTTGGCAGAAGGGTTGTTCATCTGAACTCTTGGGTGGTGGCAGAGAAAAGTAATGATCATGCATTTATAGGAAACATAAAATTACTCTAGAGGGCAGATGAAAATGGAACATCTGATGAGCTGTGAGAAAGATGCTTTGTATTGTAGAGTAGACTTCAATGCTAGAGATTTGAGATTATATCTGGTAGTTAACCAAGAATTAGTGAGTTCCTTAAACTCACTCAGGAAGGGCATGAGCAACTTAAAGAAATACTTAAGAAAATGTACTTTAATTTACATGGAAGCAAATATGTAGGGCATTTAAAAAATAGCCATAAGGTATTTTTTCACTTTCCATTAATAATTGAATATCTGTGTGTGTGCTTGTGTAAGACACCAAAATCCAAACAATATCCAAATGCACAATGTATCACACAAAATAAATTAAGCCCTAATCACAATATTCTATTCATAACATGTACTTGGTAGGAAAAGATAGATACTGAGACTTTTTATTCTTTTTTCTTTTCAAGATTTTATTTATTTATCCATGAGAGAGAGAGAGAGACAGAGGAAGAGACATAGGCAGAGGGAGAAGGCTCCCCGTAGGGAGCCTGATGTGGGACTTGATTCCTGGACCAGGATCATGCCCTGAGCCAAAAGCAGACACTCAATGGCTGAGCCACCCAGGCGTCCCTAAGACTTTTTATTCTTAATATTATTTTCTTCTACCTTGAAGTCATAATAAACAGAATGTATTTTATTTTGTGTTCTTAATATTTCAGAAAATACTATATCAAAAAGGAGTAAAGAAGACTCCAAATATTAGTATATATATTCATGATGCCTTACTTATAATTTTAGTCATTTAAGTGAAAAAAAACAAACTAGCTAGATCTGGACTAGTCCACTAAGGTTTCAAATATCTGCATGTTAAAAAATGCATATGCATGATTTTGAAGTAATCATTATGAACACACCCCACAAGTTAAGCAGAATTTCCTACTATACATATTCAAAACATCTTTTTCAAATGCTAATTTGTTAATTACAAACTTTTTCTCAAGCTTAACTAAACTCATAGACTTCATTGCAATACATTTGCATAATGTTTCCAGTATAGGCAATGCCATCATTAAGTTACTGAAAATTTTCAAATGAAAAGGTACATTTTATTAAACCCCAAAGAATGAAGTTTGTTGTTCAGGGCAGTTATATTCAGAAAATATATATAGCTCTGAAAAGTTTAGCTGTTAAAAATAAATGAAGCACTACTCATTTTAAATCGTGATAACTCTGTGTGTAAGACATTTTAAGTTTTCACAGTGCACTGTTTAATAATCCTTTATACTTCTCACACCAACAAATAATCAAGAACATCACTAATAAAATTCACTAATAAAATATCAAGGTCTAGAGTCTAAGAAATATGATTAGCATCTCTAACCTTCTGTCTCCTCAGCAAAATAAAAGTGCTGCTGTGAAGGTGATGGTGATTTAGTAAGTAGTTAACTAATGCCAGCTGTTATTACAATAATGATTACGACAGTTGTTAGTTCCAAAACAGCCAATTTTGAAGTTTTGAGTTTAAGTCATGTTTCTTGAATGTCTTTTTTTAGCCCTGGTGGCTATTTTGTTCTTATACTTATTGCTAACATCTCCACAACTGTAAAAGTGAAAAGACACTACCACCAAAAGCATAGGTATAATTAAAATAAAAAAAAAAAAAACACTAAAACTCTTATTTGTATAATCTGTCATTATAGCCATCAATGAAATTGGCTATTAAAACCAGTCTTTACAATGCAGATTGGATATTATTTTACTTATATATAAAACAGGGATAATACAAGTTTCTATTCCATAGGCTTGTTGTGAGGATAAAACTAGAAAATCTATGTAAAGTTCATAGCATTGTACCTGGCTTCTTGTAAACATTCAACATATTTAACAATAATTCATAAATTCTAATCAATAATCTGACATAAATTAGCATAATTTGTAAAATCAGTATGTGTTTTTGCATTATATTTATTTCCTAGTAAAACTATTCTTCAGCCCAGAATATAACCCTTGAGCACATGTTTATCTATAGGGTTTGGAGAGATATCAGCTACATGGTAATAAGAAGGCTAGGGTCAAATTTGGATGTAGGATACTCGAATAATCATTAACATATTGGCAGACTACCTGAACTACTGGAGTTGATTGAGACAGGCAACCTGAGTCCAAGAGCATGGCCTTTTCCATGGATTTACAAAGCCTTCCCCTCACAGGACAAATATTAACTCTAAATATGTAAATTATGAGAACTAAAACCTAAGATCTTTGCTTAGAAGAGGCTAATTAACTCTCATCTCTTCCTAACCTCCATATTCTTTCTTAAATGAACAAAGAAAACTGCATTCCCTTGAGTTGTATAATTACTGAAGCATTTCTAGGTGGAAGTCTAGAGAGATAATACAGAATGACCAAAAAAAAAAAAAATGCCTAAACATGAGAATGTGTCCTTAAGTATAGCTGATACAGCATGCATTCTGAATGGGGAAGATAACCTCAACAGGCAAAAACAGATTTTCGGGGTTGGAAGAGGTGAAATTGGAGTCTTTTTACATATACTGGCATAGCTATACATACATTACATAAGCAGATATAGCATTTAACTGCAGTAATACAATTTTATAGGGATAGCAATTAGAAAAAATTGTTGAAATAACTCCTTTCAGGGGTAGTAGTAATTAAAAAAAAAAAAAGGTAAGAAGTACTATGCTATAGATACCAGAGTTTTGTTTTTGTTTGTTTGTTTTGCAATCTCTTAACAATGAACACAAAGGGACATACCTAGAAAAGCATGAACATAATTAAAATGTATAGAGAGAATGAAAGAGAGCACACACAATTTTTATATAGAATGTTCAGGGATTTCACAACCTCTCCATAGATTGTGAAATCAATTCCAATTATATAATGAATCAGTAGTGTGCGGCTATGTTTGCACAACTCATAGAGTCTCTCCACTGCACCTTATATGAAGAAAAAAACAACTGGACATTATCATTTAGAAAATGCATGCTTCAGTTTGTTTAATAGCTTCAGGCAGACAAAGGTAAAAGTTCCAAAAAAACAAGAGCAATTTATTTATTTTTATTTTTATTTTTTTAAATTTTTTTTTATTTATGATAGTCACACAGAGAGAGAGGCGCAGAGACACAGGCAGAGGGAGAAGCAGGCTCCATGCACCGGGAGCCCGATGTGGGATTCGATCCCGGGTCTCTAGGATCGCGTCCTGGGCCAAAGGCAGGCGCCAAACCACTGCGCCACCCAGGGATCCCAACAAGAGCAATTTAAACAACCCTTTCAAATACTGTATCATTTCTGGTGTTTCATCTAGAAATAAATTAGGAGAAAAGAGTTTTTAGGACATATTTCATATCATATTGTATATTAAACTGTGACCCTGGAAAACTCTCGCACCCATTTTTTGGGATAATTTATGCTATAAAACTTTATTATTTCGTTATGTGGCTAAGAATAATAATTTCAATACTGTAAGTATGGGGAAAAACATTCGATAAAACAGGGATAAAATAAGACAAAGAATAGATGCATGAAAAAAAACCCTGAAGATATTTGCATTTATATACCAGTTAATTTTTTTCAAGTGTTCTACTTCTTCACCGATTGCACTTACAATTGCAAGTGCAGAGCATCTCTGCTGTGGAGAGAAAATAGGGGAGACACAAATCTTTAGACACAATATTAATGATTATTCAGACAACGTGCTCTTTATATTTTGGCAGGTTCTCTGCATACACTCAAATTCCTCAGTGATCTGGCATTATGAGATGCTAACATTCTGCCTGAAGTTGACCTGGAAAGGTTTTGACATATGATAGATTTGAATGGCAGAAAATTTAGTTTTGACTTGAAGTTCATAAAAAGTTGCCTCATCACACACAATGTCTCCTCAAAACTGTCTAAAATTTTGTCTTCAGGGGCACCAAGTGGCTTACTCAGTTAACTGTCCAACTCTTGATTTTGGCTCAGGTCATAATTTCAGGGTCTTGGGATTGAGCCCCATGGCGGCTCTCCACTTAGTGAGGTGTCTCCTTGAGATTCTCTCTCTCTCTCTGTCTCATTCCTACTCATATGAGAATGCTCTCTCTCCCTCTAAGATGAATAAATATTTTATTTTTATTTTTATTTTTTAAGGTTTTATTTACTTATTCATGAGAGACACAGAGAGAGGCAGAGACACAGGCAGAGAGAGAAGCAGACTCCATGCAGGAAGCCCCATGTGAGACTCAATCCCCAGACTCTGGGATCATGGCCTGAACCGAAGGCAGATTCTCAACCAATAAGCCACCCAGTTTCCCAATAAATCTTTTAAAATAAATAAATAGGTAGATAGATAAACAATTTTGTCTTCAAAACAAACCAAGTTTCCAAAGTCAATTATGTACATTGGTTGGTTGCTGTGTGTGTGTGTGCGTGTGTGTATATCCATTTACCTACTGAATTATAAGATGTATTTACATATTTCAAATAGGAATTCTAGATTTCTGAAATGTTCCTTATCAAGTCATATAGACACTTTTCTAACAGCAGTGTGAATCCAAGACAATGGTCAGTAATTCAGATAGTTAATTGAAAAATATCCATGTCTCAATACACTTTTGATATATCAAATAATAGCATCCTTGACTTATTCAAATTCTTAGTACCAAATCCTGACAGATACACAACTGTATAAATACAGACATGCAACTTTAATTTTAAATCAATCTTTCTTTTCATTCTAATCTGAAACAGAAGAATATTTTAACTGTCTACTGTGTCACATGTGCTCTTTAGTTCATCTCTTTGACTTAGTTTATCCACAAAATGATGCTGTGTGACTATCCATTCTAAGTACTAATTTTTAAATTGTGTGTAGAAGGGGAAAATGTACTTATTAAGAGAAATACGATGATGTTTACCAAAACAATTTGAAAGAGATGCTGCATCTTAAAATTCATTCTCTGTATCTATTTCAATCCTTAGCCTATGATTTTCTTTTATTTTCCAAGATGGAGAGCTTTTAAAAACATCATTAAAATGAACCTGGATCTCAGAATATTCATTAGGCAGCCATCCATGCTGCAACATATTTCAAAGTGGTTGGGAAGTGACAGGTACAGTTGTTACTCAACCCTATGACAGATAGGTTTTGCTGGTTTTAAATGCCAATTCTAAAAATTTTATTTTCATGAATAAATATAAAACATTCTTACAATATATACAAGTGTAATTTTAATAAGTGGCTAGCACTCCCCATCTGCCTGACAATAAAGCTATTTAAAAGAGTGAAACTACAAAAATCATGCCAAGTTATTTGGCTTTAGTGCTTCTTAGACAATAAAAAAGAAAAAAAGACCATATGCTTCCTAATTTTCCCACAACACTTTATATGCAAATTTGGATATGAATGCATGTATTTCATATGCACTTGTGTGATAAATTTTTCTTGGAAAAAAAGTGGTTAAAAAATTTATACTTCAATTTATTCTACTTAAATGCTCACATAGTAACCAGAGACATATATATATATATAGTAGGGCCATAAATTATTCCATTAATAACTTCATTAATAAAATTTTAGTATAGCTTTAACTTATAGGGAAAAATCAGAAAAAATTGTCAAATTACTTAGAGAAGATAGACATGGACATGAAATAAAAGTTTTTAAAACCTTATTTGAATATAATTTTCATGCAAAAAGTTAACCACTTTTAAGAGAGGATTGGATGAGTCTTGAAATTTCTAGAGTGTGATGTAATCACCACAATACTCATGATAGAGTACAATAAAGAACATTTCCATCAACACCACAAAGCCCCCCTTGCAGTTTTTCGTCTCCCTGAAACCCACTGATCAGCTTTCCATCAGTAGTTCTACCTCTTCAAAAAGTTTATATAAATAATCATAAACATGTAATTGCTTGAATCTGGCTTTTTAAATTTAGTATACTGTTTTTAATAGTCATCTGTTATCAATCTGAAACACCAATTCATTCTTTTTATTGCTATGTAGTATTCCATTGCATGGGTATACCACATTTTGTTCATGCACCTATTTATGGATACTTAGGCTATTTCTAGTTCCTTACCATGATGATTAAAGCTTTTATTATAACACTCAGAAGCAAGGATATGTGTAGACATAATCAACCTTTCTCATGCGTAAATATCTACAAGGAGAAGTGCTTGATCATAATGGTTAAGTGTGTGTTTGGTGAGAAACCACCAAATATCTAAGCTGTACTGTTTGGCCTTCCCATGAACAATGTATCAGACTTCTAGTTGCTCCAACTCAACAACACTTGATTGTCAGTCTTATTAAGTTTAGCTAATTTAGTGAGTGTGCAGAATATTTTATTGTGGTTTAATGTTATCATCCCTAATGACAGGAGTGAGTACCTTCTCATGTATTTATTTGCTATTCATAGGTATTCTTTGGTAAACTGCTTATACAAGTTTAAAAAAGTTGAGTTGCATGTTTTCTTCTTATTGAGATGTAAGAGTAGATATGGGTTTAAAAATAGTCCTTTGTATAT
Source organism: Canis lupus baileyi (assembly GCF_048164855.1). NCBI lineage: Eukaryota > Metazoa > Chordata > Mammalia > Carnivora > Canidae > Canis > Canis lupus. The sequence continues at coordinate 13,800,075 of NC_132867.1, forward strand.
TGTTTAATTTTTTTTGAGTTCTAACCCTATTTTTTGTATTATTTAACAACTTATAAGAAATCTGTTTACCCAAGATCACTTGATTTCTCTCTCTCTCTTTTTATTTATTTATTTTCTTAAAGACTTTATTTATTTATTCATGGGGGACACAAAGAGAGAGAAAGAGAGGCAGAGATACAGGCAGAGGGAGAAGCAAGCTCCATGCAGGGAGCCTGATGTGGGACTGGATCGCGGGACTCCAGGATCATGCCCTGGGCCAAAGGCAGGCGCTAAACCATTGAGCCACCCAGGGATCCCCTCTCTCTCTTTTTAAATGCTACAGCATTTAGCTCTTTCATTTAAGCTAGGCTCCATTTCGAGTTAACATGTACACTCAATAATGGTGTAATGGTGAAGGTTTTTAAATGTTTTTTAAATTTGTTTTAAAAATTAATTAATAAATCAGCTTTATTTATGTATGGCAGAACTATTTGTTGAAAAACTATTCTTTCCTACATTGAATTATCTCCACACATTTCAAAAATGAATTAACCATATGTATATGGACCTATTTCTGGATTATATTCTATATGTCTTTATGTCTATCGTCAATCACTATTACACAATCTTGCTTACTGTAGCTTTACAGTAAGACTAGAAATCAGATATGTAAGTCCTCCATCTTTGTTCTTTTCTAAATTGTTTGAATATTTATTTATTTATTTCAGTAATTTAAAGAAGTAATCCCACTACCATATAGCTTTTATAGTTTATAGAGAGCACTGACTCTAATTCTTGTCATTGTTCCTTTTTAAGGATTGTCTTTACTTCTAAATTCCTTTAAGTTGCTTTTCTTAATTACAAGTTTTAAATTATTTGATTAAAATGTGCCTTGACATGGTTTCTTTAGAATTTTACTACTTCAGATTTGTTGAGTGCCTTTAAATCTGTCAGTTTATAGTTTTCATTAAATTAGGAAGATTTCCAGCTATTATATTCTTAACTATTTGTTCCATTTTTCTTTTGCTTCTCTACTTGTGGAACTCTACTTAATACCAGATTGCTTGGAATTGTCCCACTATCAAATATTTCCCAGTTTCTTCTTTCTATGCTTAATTCTAAATAATTTCATGTGATAGTTTCTCAGGTTTGCTGATGTTTTCTTTTGCTTCATCTGATCTGCTGTTAACCTCATTCAGTGGATTTTTCATTTCAACCATGATATTTTTCATGTCTAAGAGATGTATCTTTTTATATCTTCATGTCTCTTGCTTATCATGCTTATGTTTTCTCTACTTTCTAGAACATATGGAATCTGTTTATAACTGTTTTGACTCCACTGGCTACTAGCTCCATCATTTCTGCTATGACTAGGATTGCTCCTAATAATTAATATTTATCCTGCATATGTGTCATATGCCCTGCCTTTTTGCATGCCAGGTAATTTATGATTGAATGATGAACGTAACCAATCTTAAATTATTTCCTGCTGGATTTTTATTGTATTCTTTTAAATAATGTTGTAATGTTGGATTTTATTGTGGTGTGCAGTTAGGTCATAGGGAATCAGTTGAATCCTTTTGAGTATTGCTTCTCTGTTACAGCAAGTTCAAAGCAGTTTTAGTGTAGAGCTAATTTATCTCCACTACTACAGAAGATACTCCTTCAAGGATTCTACTCATTGGTGGGAACATAAGCTCTTCCCAGCTCTCTGTGAATAACAATAGTTCTGGCACTGGGTAAGTTCCTTCCATTTATGAACTGATCAATACTAAGCCAAAGTTTTAAGGAGATCGCTCTGCAATGCTCTACAGTTTACTCTCTTATCCTCCACCCCACTTGTTCTCTAGTGCTTTTACCTTGCAAATGCTAGACACACTAGACTGTTCAAATTGTGATCTCTTTGTTTCATCTCAGTGAGACCAACAGGTTCAGCTGGCTGCCCCCTCCCCCTGCCTTTTTTTAAAGACTTTATTTTATTTATTCATGAGAGACACAGAGAGAGTCAGAGATACAAGCATGGGGAGAAGCAGGTTCCCTGCAGGGAACCTGAAACAGGACTCAATCTTAGGACCTGGGGCTTACAACCTGAGCCAAAGGCAGACGCTCAACCACTGAGCCACCCAGGTGCCCCCAGGCTCCCTTCCTTTATAGTAGTCTAGAAAATACTTCTAAGAAGAAAGCTAGAGAAAATATAAGACTCATTGTTTTGTTTCCCTCTCCTCACACATCACTGACTTGAACTGCCTGCTATCCAACACTTGAAAAAACACTCTTGTATATTTTGTCTGGTTTTCTAGTTGTTTAGTGTGGGAAGATAAATTTGAAGCATTATTCCATCATAACTGGTGAAATTAATTTTCATATAGCATAAGTGGTAGTGATACCTTTTATACATTAAATATTTAGATCACTTTATTCACTGGTTTTGCTTCCTAACCATTATTTTATAAAGAATTATTATTCCTTCTCAATATTTAAGAAGTATATCTCATAACTTGTGCTTACTATACTTTTTAATGTGATTTATTTTGCTTCTTATCAAGCATGTATTTAATTTTTTCCATCATGTCCTATATCTAGAAAGAAAAACAAATTAAACATCATGCCCTATAAAAAAGTACTTTTTATGACCATGTTGAAGATTTAAAATAAAATAAAATGACATACCAAATAACAGTATAAATTAAAGCACAAAAATTTTTTAATATTTGAAACAAAACAAATAAGAGTAGATAAAAAGACCATTAGAACAAATTAGAAACTAAGAAAAAAGTCTCCGAAAAAAAAAAAAAAAAGAGAGAGAAATCATAAAGAGGAAGAGCCTGGAACTAACCTAGAGAAAATGTTATTATTACTATAATTATATATAGTACATCATCTATACTTTGGTAACAGCTTTGTGAAACTGTTAGATTTATTTTTTTGTTGTTTTTCTATATATCAAGACGCTGATTCATGCATATTCTTCAGCTATAGTTGAAATTAGCCAGTCATGATTCTGGCACTTCAGCAAGGATTATCCATGCTCGAGTCTGTCTAACGAAGGTATTTACAGACATCTTCTACCCTTTGAGAAAAGATTCTGGCTTAAAAATAAGTCAGTCAGAGAAAGAAAATTATCACAATATGATTTCATTCACATATAGAACTTAAGAAATGAAACAGAGGATCATAGGAGAATGGAGGGAAAAATAAAATAAGACAAATTCAGAAAGGGAGACAAACCATAGGAGACTCTTAACTATAGGAAACAAACTGTAGGTTGCTGAAGGGGAGGTGGATGGGGAAGATGGGATAACTGGGTGATGGGCATTAAGGAGCACACATGATGTAATGAGCACTGGGTGTTATATGCAACTGATGAATCACTGAATTCTACCTCTGAAACTAATAAAACACTATATGTTAATTAATTGAATTTAAAAAAAGACTCTGGCTTTAAACCTGTCAAGTTACAAGACTTTATTTCATAAATAACTATGAAGGATTTTTTTACAAAGATAAGCCACAATTACAGTAATGAAACTGTGATAATCTATGATAAAGATGTGCTTGCAACAGAGTAACTAATGGATAATGCTACCACTTTTATATTAACTTGAACCCTACATTTCTATATCTTTCCCCATCGCTAACAATTTTTCATTTTGATTAGAAAGGTTGGATTCCTTTTCAAAGATTTTTCAAACTAGTTCAATTTAAAACATCAGTTGCACCAATTCTCCATCAGGGGTTTAAGATGGCAAACCAAGAAGGTCGAAAGGAAAAGAAAAAGAACATTTTCATTCACATGCTGTAAAATTATAGCTACCTACACTATGTTTGCAGTGTTAGTAACTCAGATGAAAAGCGCAGAATTAAGTACTTCCTTCTACACTCTGCAGACAAGTGTATCACAGAGCAGGCAAAGGAGCCACCCTTCACCACTCACACAGGCATGCTAAAAATAGCATTCGAGCCCTCTTGCTGCAAGAACTTGTTCAGAAGATGAAAAGGCTGTTGGTTAACCATAAGGAAAAATTCTCGAAATGATGAAACAACAAGAAAAAGGTAAAGTCTGGACCCATGGGAGCATCTAATTTTGCTACAAGGAAGTTCTTTGTTAATATGTAATTAGGGGCATCTAAAACCAACAGTAAAAGAACACCCACCTACAACTGAGCAGTAGTTGCATTTTTTTCACTTTGCGATTCTTTGACTTCATTATGTTTTGTGCAGGGGCAATAAAAAATGTCACAAAAATTATTGATATGATTTTATAGCAAAAGACCAAGAATAGCACACTTCAGAGAATCTAATCACAGTTTATGCGTATATCCTTACTCAAAGCTGATGTTTCCTTAATCCGTCAGCTGTTGCTTCTAAATACTCTGTAGGTTAATGCTTGACACACTCATTTCTGGCAGGAGATGGTGCCATGTTTTTAAAGTATGACATAAAACAAACACACCCTTCATATTTTATAACATCTTTCTGTTATAATTTTACCAGTACATTTCCTTCTGCTTCTGGAAAGCCTCCCACTATTGAATACTTTTTTAGGAATTCTTAGAGAAATACTGAAACTATTCAGGTGTCACTGCAGTTTATCTTGCAAGTTTTTATAGGCAGAGAAGGTAATCTTGTTTAATGTTATCTTGCCAGCACCTAACACAGAGCAGCTCCTCAATAAATATCTGTTGATTCATTGTGGATGCTAACTAGAAGATATAAAATACTGCCATCATGCATATTTTTACATGAAGAAAGAGAAATTTCTGAAGACTGAAAATGTAAAAAAATCTGTCCTACATGTACATTGATAAAATGACACTATCACATAAAAAGTACAAAATAAAAATCATATCAAGTATGATATAAAAGCCCTATTAAAAAGGCTCTGAATTCTCTTCAAATATTTTGTATGTCATTTCAAACATGTTACGATTCATTTTTTTTAAGTATGGGGCTCAAACTCATGACCCTGAGATCAAGACCTGAGCTGAGAAAAAGAGTCAAGCCCAGTGGACTAAGCCACCCAAGCAACCCTCAAACATAAATAACTATTCTTATATATTTTATGCAATTTTTCTATTACTGGTAAATACACCAGTAGCAACCTTCTAACGATTAGGGATTCTTGTCTATATTATGATAATATTTTTGAACCACTGAGTTCAGTATTGAGGCATTCTAATTAATATGTTCAATGGTATTACTTAATGAAATACCAGATAATCATATAATTCTAAGAAGCAAATTATATCTGAATGACTCCATTCTCTGATTGACTATGTCAGAATGTGGCTGAGTCTCATTCTGGTGATAATAAGATTACCTGGTATTTTGTGGGCCAGTCTAAAAAGTAGGTCAAAAACTGCAAGTCTTTTTAATAAGAGAGAAGAGAGTTTAATTTAGAAAATGGTATTAATTTGAGCATTCTAGAATGTTCTTAATGAAAAGAATGTTCTTTTTTTTTTAAAGATTTTATTTATTTATTTATGAGAGACACAGGGAGATGCAGAGACAGACAGAGAGAGAAGTAGGCTCTCTGCAAGAAGCCTGATGTGGGACTGGATCTCAGGACTCTGGGATCACGACCTAAGCTGAAGGCAGATGCTCAACCACTGAGCCACCCAGGCACCCCAAAGAAAAGAATGTTCTTAATTTTTGGCTGTTTCTAAGGAGTACAAACATTACAGTTACATCATTTGCCTAAGGAAGAACTGGGAAAAGAAAAGTGATCTAAAACATGCAATAAATGAAGGTAACTATATAATCCTCATTCGTACCAACTTTTGTTGACACAGTTCAACTTCCTAAAGCTTGACATTCAATTTAAAATATAATTTTGTATTTTTGTATTTTGAAATGTTCCATGTGTCATTTGTTGTTATGTCTAAATGTTAGAGGGCTTTTAAAAACTAAAATTAATATGATTTGCAATGTAGTTTTCACTTATTTTTAAAACACGCAATGAATTCTAGCTGCCAAATTATAATTGAGAAGAAATCACACCAGGCCAGAAAAGAGCTCTTCTGCCAACACAATTTCTGAAAACCATCAAGATTTTTTCTAATACCTGGGAATCATGCTATCAGTGATTCATCCTTGTTATTAGTCTCAAAAATATATATTATGGATGATCATCCCTTGTGCATTGCTAGATGTAGGAAAGTTGGAAATTGTTGGTCTCTTTTATAGGCAGATATATTGACCTCTTATCTTGGAAAACCCCTTGCTAACCATGTTTTCATTAGCATTCTTTAAATTATGGAACAACAACCTCAAAGGGGATTGTTTATTAGAGTTTTCTAGGCACCCTATATACTTGTGACTTGCAAATGAATTCTAAATAAATGCTAGAACTGCCAAAATCCAAAAGAATAGCCCATGTGGAAAAAAGATGTATCAAAGCCTAAAGGATTTATGTTTAAATTATTGAAATTCAATTGTCGATGCATGGTTTATTTATGCTGATTTGCTTTCTGGCAGCATTGTATGTTCTAAGTCTATTGGGTTTAGGACAGAAGACAATGACTTCTTTTCTGTATATTTTAATATTTTTTCTACATCACTTGTCCATGTTGATAAGACTAGCGACTCAAATATGAAAATTTTTCATGTAGCATACATGTAAGTCAACTTTCTTCTTGTCTGTCCTTTAATTGACTCAGAGATCTGGATTTTCACTACAGTGTGAGAAAAGCATTCATTTGATAAAGAAGGAAAGTTATGAAAATGTATTTTTATACCAATAAGGGAAATGCAATCATACATGGCGAAAATGAAATGTTATATACTTAACTAATATTTGATGGAACTATTATATAAAATATATCTTGCACACACCATGAACACTGTAGTAGCAAGCTATGTAAAGATGAATTGTTTTATTATTACAAGTACAAAAATAGGTAGATATGTCTTGCTATTTGTACAGATGGGTGATGCCCTGGGGCAACCTAGAGGCCAGCTAAGAATCTATGGCTCTTTCATTCTTCCTACACACCTACGGCTTCTTCTCAATTGTTGCCAAATCTGCCAAGAACTGTGCTCAGAAGAAGAGGAATCAAGTGAATATAAAAATGTTACTTAAGACTCTGAATTAGCGAAAGATGTATTCTTGTGGCCTGTAATGATGTTCTTTCAGAATTCTAGGGAAGAGATTTTCTTTTTTTTTTAACCTTATCCATGTGATGGGCACAAGCATGTGTCAGCTTACTGACTGGCTTTCCTAAAATAAAGCAAATTGTACTCATAAGCCAGGCATCAAATAGTATTTCTTCAGTTTTACTCTGGTGGTGGGGAGATATGAAATTAACACAATATGTGAACGGGAACTTTTTCTCGTATTAGTGTCATCAGTTTTCTCCCAGGTGGCATATGATAGGACTCAGAAAGCATACATTATACATATGAGAAGATTCCAGTGCTCAGGTTGAGAATTAATATACTGATGGTGTGATGCTCTTCTGCTGGAATCGACTCAGATAAAAAACTGGAGTACACTCAGTGTTTAAAACATACACTATCCTTTCCTCCTATCATTTCATATAAATGTCCTAATACTTAAAAAAAAATCCTTGCTTCTAGGTGTGAATTAAAATATATGCATTTTCCATTGAGCATAGGTTCCAAAATTTATTAGAAAAAAAAAAAAAAAAGAAGAAGACCCAGACAAAAGAAGCTAATTAAAAAACACTAAATGTTTCTCTAGTGTAGTGTATTAACAGTCTTTAGGAATTACGTTGTAACTGTAAGCTGTAATTATAACATGGTAGAATAATGATATAATTCAGCAAGCCCAGAGCAATTCCACTACAACCAAATACAGTGAATACCCAGCAGGGAATGGCAGTTTACAACAACTCACTTTCCTGTTCTGTGCAGGTCATATAATATTTATCTTTTATTTCACTGAGTGTGATCATGATGCAAAATAATGTGCTCCGTTGTGTAGAAAGGGTTAAGTTATGGCCTTTGTGAGCCATTAGTTGGAGATTTATTGGGGGAGTTAGGGAGTGTATAGTTCAATATGTGGTGATTGAACAAGGACCCTAGGTGCAGAGACGGGGAGAGGAAGAGTGCCGAGGCAAATGACGTCCCCAGGGCTTTACAACATATGGCCCATCAGTCAAGGGTCAAGCCCTCTCACAAATTGCATGCACTTTACATAGCCATCTGCATCAATAAATTACTACTTTTCTGTAGCCAGGCACTAATGCATGAGCGAGAGGGATCAGCCCCACTTACAAATAAACTGTTTTATTTATTCTTGTTCATTTTGGCCCCCTGGTGCGACCTATCTTTCCACAGTAGAATTTTTTTCCCATGGTCATTCCAACCCACTAACCAACACTCTAATTTTTAAAAATGTCTTCTCCAGAGTGGTAAAATATGTTCTGAAGAGTAACTAAGGTACAGGTGAAGCAGGTCAGAATGCCCATGAGGAACTGAACCTGTGAAGATAAAACTTCAATATATTAATTTATCTTCTTGCTTTTCCCTGAGATCCCCGGGATACCCAATAGTTGGCTTACTGGGGGAAACTTCCAGGAATATTGTACTTGGCACTTTTAGATGTTGTTCATTTACAAATTAAGAGAATGAAAGCAACTAGTGTTTTGACTACCACTTAGATGTGGAGAGAACCTTTGAAACTCACAGTCCTTTTTTTTTTTTTTTAAGATTTTATTTATTCATGAGAGAGAGAGAGAGAGAGAGAGAGAGGCAGAGACACAGGCAGAGGGAGAAGCAGGCTCCATGGAGGGAGCCCGACGTGGGACTCGATCCTGGGTCTCCAGGATGGCACCCTGGGCTGAAGGCTGCGCTAAACCGCTGAGCCACCTTTTGAATCAGCATACAAAACAGATCTCATCTAAGATGCTTTTTGTGTAAATTTAGTTACTAGTTTTATTGTCCAATCTCTTGCTTGTTTTATGTGTCAGTGCTTTTGGACGAAAAGGTAAAGCTTTTTGGGTCACAGAATATATTTTATATCTGAAATATGAAAAAATGTATAGTACTTGGCATTCCATAAGAAATAAACACTTCTGAAAAAGTACAAATACTGCAAAAGTTCTTTAGTTTGTAGCCATGTGATTGGTGGTACATTTAAAAGGCCAATCTGTTTTCTCAAAAGCAGGATATTTGAGGAGGAAAAAAGTGGAAAAGAAGATGGAGAGGAAGAAGTGTCCACCTTGAGGCAGGCACTGCGACTCTTCCATAAATCACTTCATATAATTATTTTAACAATCCTCTGATTTGGGTAATTAGTGTTACTATTAAATAGATGACAAAATTGAGGATTACACAAGATTAAGGGATTTTCCCAAGATCACAGAGTGAGAAGGGGTAAAATGGGGATTAATAGATAGCTCTGCCTGGTCCAAAATTCACCATCATACAGTCTTCTAAGAAAAAAAAGAAAAGAAGATGGAGGGGAGCTGTGAGATCCACAGTGGAACTGTGGAGTCGTGAATCCTAGGGGAGGGAAGGCCCACATATGCAATATTGTTCAACTACTCCCTGCTTCTTTAACCTCATCTATGATAGGAAGTACTCATGGATAGTAGAAATGGAAGAGAAGCAGAAATTCAGTTCAAGGAGAAAAGTAATAAAGATAAGAAAAGAGATGCACTGTGGGTAGGAATGTAAATTGGAAAACAGTCATAGAGGTTCCTCAAAAAATGAAAAACAGAACTAGTATATTATCCAGCAATGCCATTTCTAGATATTTATCTCAAGAAAACAAAAACACTAACTCAAAAAAATATATATGCATCCCTATTTTATTGTAGCATTATTTACAATAGCCAAGACATGTAAACAGTTTAAATGTCCATCACTGGATGAAGATATGTATGTCCCTACATGTATAATATGTATGTACATATATACAAAATCACACACAATGGAATATTATTCAGTCATAAAAATGAAGGAAATCTTTCCATTTGTGACAACATGGAATGAACCTTGAGGGCATTATACTAAGTGAAATATGTCAGAGAAAGACAAATATTGTATGATCTCACTTATATGTGGAATTAAACAAACTAACTAAACAACTTCACAGATACAGAGAACATATTATAATTGCCAGAGGTGGGGGTAGGATAAAATGGGTGAAGGTGGTCAAAAGGTACAAACTCCCAGTTATAAAAGAAATGTATCCTGGGGAAAAAATGCACAACTTGGTGACTATATTTAACAGTACTGTATTACACATATGAAAGCTGCTAAGAGTGTAGATCTCTACTAATGTAATATTATATGCCAATTATTACCTCAATGAAAAATAATTATAATTTTCCTTTTTAAGAAAAAGAAAAGAGAAGGAGTAATTGGAGATCAGTACATCTCTGAAACTTAAACGTGGCCAGAAATAAGCTCAGTGATTGTGCAGATCGAGGATAGTTTTCAACTCATAACCTGTCTGGAGCACTGAGTAGGCAGGATTCTGAGTGACACCCAAGATCAATGGGAAAAAGAGGAAAAGACAGAACAGCTTAAAAATAAATAGCACAAGGAAAAGAGGAAGTTTAAAGAAATAACTGTGCTTAATGAGATATTCTTGAATTTATCTGAACAACTGGTTGAAATCTGTTTACTCATATACTTTACAAGACTGGGTCTGGATATCCTCTTGGAAAATATTCTGATCCTGCACATCTTACAGGATATGTAGTATACCTTTATATGTTCAAAATATTGAGATACATATCCATAATTTTTTTTTCTTATGGGTTGGTATGTGTTAAAAGGTCAAACCTGGATTTCCATACACCCTATCCAGTTCTTTAAATACTCCAAAGTAGTCTATTAATGCAAAACTTAATTAATTACCTTTTAAATTGAGAGCAAATAGACACAAGAATGATTTAGTATGAGAAACACAGATGTGTACTTCACATCTGAGATTGGACTCTAGTTCATGAAACATATTAGAGTGGACACAAGACCAAAGTCTTTTGATTTAGATGGAAAGTATACAGTAAGATTTGCATTGTAATGGATCCATTGACCCCTGGTCAAGATGGAATTGTCAATAGAAGTGTCTTATGTATGGTATGAATCATATCTAATGGTTCTATTAACATCATATTGAGATTGAAGTCTCAAGGAGCATGACTTAGAATAATGGAAATGGAAAAGGGCTTTATTTATTATTTTCATTTCATTTTTGTAAGTGTATTTTTTTACACTTTTACATCATTTTTCATAAAAAAGTAGGCAATGACATACTTGTTAAAATTATATCAAAGCACACACATTTGTAAAAGGCATCTAATTTTAAAACAGATGTTTTTCCCCCAACAAGATCAATTCCCTAATGGCCTACACCTTAAGGAATAAGGAGAATAGGGACTAATGGAAAGAAGGGTGGATTGGCAGTGAGCAAACATAACATATCCTGCAACTCCTGCCTCTGTGCAACCAGAGGCAAATGACTCTATTTTCCTCTCTCACATTCTTCAATTGTAAAATGGGGATAACATGATGCCTGTGTTCCCTTTATGTCATAGAACATGAGGATGAATCAGATAATGTAAATGAAGCATTTGGAACACATTAGAAGAAATTGATTTTTGAATTACAATAATTATTTAATGATGTCTTATTCCAGTTCCATCAGATTGACTAAATTCAGCATTTAAGTAGTAAAATGGGCAATCATCAATCCAGACAGTTTTCTAGTTGTCCAAGGTATTTCTGAAGGAATAGCAATAAGAGATTTTTATGCAGTGGTATACACGAAACAATAGTCTTATATGCCATTTTAATTTCTAAAATGTTAAAATACAGTATCTTAACTATACTGCCCATTTATTTTACAGTTAAGTGGGAAGGCGGCTCTCTATTCAGACTTGCCAGAAGCACTACATTAACTAATAAAACTATCAAAGAAACAGAAAGTGTTAAAGAGACAGAGAGAGAAAAGCCTTCATCTTACTATATGTGCAACTATATACTAGAAATAGCCATAGTGTAAAGCCGTATTTCTAAAAGATTCTGAATGCTGATGGAAGATCATGGTAAAAACAAAAAAACACTGAATTCTCTAGAAAGATCAAGTACAGAAACGAAGGATACTTTTTTCAGCACAGGCCTTTTCAAATGTGGGGAAAATCATAAAAATGTAAAGTTAACATTTCTATGATGGCTGAGAATAAATCTGAATAAAACAGAATAAATCTGGGTGGAAATTACAAACTTTGTCCAAATGCAAACAAATAGAGAAGAAAAAAAATCTAGAAGTTCATGTGAAATGGCAGTTGCTACAAAATCACTTTGGTGTGTAGAGAAGCTGAGGATAGATGTGACCAACAATGAACAAAGAGTCCACTTTAGAGATTCACTAATAAAGCTGAAAACAACATTTGTCCCTGGATGTTTTAACTTTCAGTTTACAACTAGACCAGGACCTATAAACAAACAAATACTCTGTAACTATAACTACTTACTTAACTTTGGAAACAAAACAAAACAAAAATATTTTAGAAAAAAAATCATGGCTATTTTCTCCATTGAATATAAACACTTAATTTGAAAATCTAGAAATTCTAATTTTAAAAATGGTGTTATTCTTTTGAACATAAGCCTTATGAATATTGGGACATATTTATGAACATGTCTTCTCAAGAAAGGGAGACAAATAAAAATGAACTATTGGGACTATATCAAAATAACAAAATAACAACAACAAAAAAAAACTTTTGTACAGCCAAGGAAACCATCAACAAAACTAAAAGGTAACTTACTCAATGAGAAGATATTTGCAAATAATAGATCCAATAAGGGGTTAATATCCAAGATATATAAATAACTTATATAGCTCAAAATCAAAAACCAAACAATCCAATTAAAAAATAAGCAGAGGAACTGAATAGAATTCTTTCCAAAGAAGACCTAGAGAGGGACAACAGACACACAAGAAGGTGATCAAAATCAACAACCATCAGGGATATGCAAATTAAGACCACAATGAAATATAACCTCAACCAGTCAGAATGTCTAGTATCAAAAAGACAAGAAATAATAAGAATTGGTGAGAGAATGTAAATTGGTGTAACCACTAAGGAAAGGAGTAAGGAGGTTCCTCAAAAAATTACAAATAGAAATACCATTTGATCTAGTAACTCCACTATAATAATTTACCAAAGAAAAGAAAAACACTAATTCAAAAAAATGGGGGCACCTGGTTGGCTTAGCCAGTTGGACATTGAACTCTTGCCTTCAGTTCCTGTAATGATCTCAGGGTCCTCAGATTGAGCCCTGCATCAGGCTCTGAGCTCAGCAGGGAATCTACTTCTCCCTTTCCCTCTCCCTCTGCCCCTTGACCTGCTTGTGCTCTCCCCCTCTCATTCTCTCTCTTTTAAATAAATAAATAAAATCTTAAAAAATATTTTTTGCACCCCTACATTTATTGCAGTATTATTTACAATAGCCAAGATACAGAAACAGCCTATGTGTCCATTAGTAGATGAAGATAAAGAAAAAATATGCATATACACATATAAATGTATATGTAAAAATACATAAAATATATATGTAAAAATATATACGTATAAATATATATGTAGAGAGAAAGAGAGAATGGAATATTATTTAGCCATAAAAAATGATAGACCCAGAGAGTAAAATATTAAGTGAAGTAAGTCAGAGAAAGACAAATGCTGCATTATTTCACTTATATGTAGAATTGAAACAACAAATAAATGAATAAACAAACAACCAAAGAAAACCCACGAACTCTTAAATACAGAAAACAAACTGGTGGTTGCCAGAAGGGGGGTGGGTGGAGTGAGGGTGAAATATGTGAAGGAGATTAGCAGTTACAAAATTCTGGTTATAAAATAAATAAGTCACAGAGATTTAAAGTATAGCATTAAAAAATACCAGATAAACAATTAATAACTTAGCTTTCAAGGCATGCCTTTGTTTTTTTTAGAATAGGGCTTTTTCTACTTTGATCATAATTCAGAATTCTAAAGTTCCTTATCTGATCAGGTATTGCTACAATTCATTTTGCAACTTGTTCCACTGAAATCCAGTACAACCCAGAGAACAGAATCTCCCATTTAGTAGCTGTGTGGTCTCAGCATTGTATCTTAGGGTTCCTTTTTGCATATGTAAAATGGGGATAATATAGAACCACTGGGGACATTAAATTAATTAATAACTAAAGTACTTAGAGTAGCACTCAGTTCATAGTAAAGTTAACTATGATCATCATCACATTTATCATCACCAACCTTGTCCTCTCAAAAAATTTACTACAATTATTTGCCTATTTTATAATATTCCAACTCTGATTTATGATGCTAAATGACAATGGTTAAAATATGCATGACATTCCCAAGTAGCTTTTATGGATTTTTAAAATGCTTTTTCTTGGGAGTTTTTAAAATATATTTTTGGAATTTTTATATGTGTGCAACAGAGGTATGCTTACTCTGCACTTCCAGGCTCAACTTGAAGAACTCCCAAGGGTTTCTTCAATAGTAATCTATTACTGACAAGGATGTATAAGCAAGGTCCATCCAAAGACTTTTATGCAGAGAATGTTCTCTCATTGTGAATGCACAACTCCCAGTACGCTTATCAGCACAAGTACCCTTCCGTGAGTACTTTGTGCAATAAAAACCTGGTTCCAATTGATCATTTAGCTAACTACTTTTTTCACCGCTTGCACATCTTTAGCAATTTAGAGATGTTGCCATTTTTCAATTTGCAAAACACAGATTTCAAAAGGAAGATAAAATAGTAGGATGTGTTTTTCAATCACTCAACATAACCTGCCACATATAACCTATTGTGTCACTTGAGAATATCTGTTTGAACTTCATCTCAAAGATATTCTCCAACTATCGTATGAAACGGTGGAGCTGGTGATGCGCTGGTTCCCAACCATAATAGTTTTGTGAATGTACAGAATTGAAGTGGTAGAAATTATTAGGTGGGCAGCTTTAAGCCACTATTTTTCAGGTCTGAGAATGCGTCAATCAGTGTAAGGATATTTTAGAGTACCACAAACTTTTCTCCCATCTCATTCACACACAAGATGAAATCTGAAATGCATTATTTTAGAACAGAACTGCCAGAGGTTTTTCCATAATGGTACTTTCTTCCAATTGAGGCAATGAGCCAATTTTTAAAATAAATCTAGCACACAAACATGCATATATAAGCATATATATGTGTATCTCAGCATTTTACTGCTGATATATGAATAGTAATATTGTCATGATTTTCTATTAAAATATATTCTTGTATATAAAAGCACAGATTCTCCAGAACAAAGGATGAAACCACAATAAAAGCTCCCTTTTATGCTATTTCCTTAGAGAACTGACAACACAGTGTAGCAATATGTCTTGTTCTTTCCAAGACGAAACACTGTTTAAAAAGGTCTATTCTCAGTCTACAGAAAAGCTTTAACAGCTCATTCCTATTTAAAGTGTCTTTGGAGAGAATATCATCCTTCCCTTGGATCTAATTGTCGCTGTTTTCTTAAGTGCCTATATCACTTGTGAGGTTGCTTCCGTAAACCGCCCCTGCCTTCTCCAAGAACACATTTGCCATTTGGCCACAGGCACTCATGAAAGTCCTGTCTCTCTCTCTTCCTGGATTTATTTAAAATGAAGCACCTCATTTCTGTTGAAGACATAGAGAACAGAGGCATATCTCCAACTAAATTGCTTTCCCATACACTCAATTTGCCCCCAGATCCTTTCTTGGTTAGATGACAGGCCGATTAGAAACCAAGAGGCTGACAGTGCCTCATTTCATCACTGATTCCAGGTTGGCAGCCTCTCTGTGAAATTGCCATAAAGTCTAGCACCCAAGAAGAGGCTTCCAAGAGGTCAAACAAATGCAGTTCCTTCACATTTCCTGCCTGCCTGGAGCCTGCTCCACATCCCCTATCCCCAAAGCCACCATCAAAAGGTGAGGTTATCCACTGGGGCGGCACAAGTGTTGAAGCACCGATGTGAAGGGGATGTGGCACCATTATTAGGTCATTTCATCATTTCAGGGACTCGATTATCATGATTGACTCTCCTGATGGTCCTACCATCATCAAATAATAGTACAAATCTCATCTTCACTTACACTCTGGATCTATGGCCTGTGTGACCTTGGGTAAGTCATTTAAACTCCCAGAGCCAATTCCTCTTGCCCTACAAGAACATACTAAATTACTGTTTGCTCTGAATCTTCTTTATGCTGTATTGCTTCATTTAAACTGATGGGTTTATTGCAATTCAAAACAGTGAATCGATGTGGTTCACCTTAGAGAAATTTCTTCAATCACAGTTCTGGATCACAAAAAGTCACTTTATCCATCCAGGGCTGCAAGTAAATCTTCAGTCCATTGACTGCTGAGAAATAACACCCACCTACCCCACCCCCCTTTTTTTTCAATTTCACAGGAATTAAAATGTTGTTCGGTTATGCTGTGAAGTATTATCACCTCAATTAAACAAAAGTACATTATTCCCATGAGTTGGATAAACAACTATATCATAAGGTGTGTCTTCCATGCCCCATGTGTTAAATAATATATTCAATAAATTGTAAGAGTCTTCACAGTTTCCTCCCAAATCCACAAATAGGCTGCTGAGGATCCATGAAAAACATCCTATCTCAGTGCTATCTTCCCCTTTCCTAATTTCGCTGACCACCTGTTTTATTACTTCTGCGGGGCATCGCAGATACATTAAGAGGAATAAGTTGATACCATGTGAGAGTCATTTAAAAGGAAATTCTAACCAGAATGACAAGAGGATCTCATAAACAGCCTGACCCTCAGCATGTCCCACAGGTAGTGCCATGGCCCAGCTAAGCTATTAGTATAAACATTCAAGAGACAATAAAGAAGGCTGGCCAGAGCCCCAGATGGTGCCGCCATAAAAACACATTCCAAAGCTTGGCATCTGGATTTTGCAGCTGCCATGCATAGCCCATATGTGGCAATAAATATTGGCTCTGAGGTTGGAGCGGCTAGAGGTGAGGGTCAAACGGAACCATCTGAACCATCACAATGGAGTCAACAGACAAAGCCCGGAAGTGATTATGAAATGGAGTGTACTTTCACATGTCTCTTATGCTTTTTATTATTGTCAGCTGCTGAAATGTTAAGGTAAACTTTTAGGGAATAAGAGTTTATTTGTCAAAGAACAGCAGCTAGTGTGCAATCATGTTTTTAGTTTCTGCTATTATACTTTGCTCACTTCCAAAATATTAAGCTGTACTACTCTCATCTCTAGCTTGGTCATAATTTAAATTCTTAGTACTGGTGTTCAGCTATAATTCTTACTTACGACACAACCTCTTTGTAACCAGCTGTTTTCTTTTTCAGACATACAATACTTTTATTCATGTATTTTTTTTTTTATTCACTCAGCAATGATTTCATTGATTATTTACTATGGGCCAAGCATCAAAGGTATAGGGGATATACAAAACAAAGTCCCAACACTCATGATGGGTAAGTTCTACTAATGCTGATTTATACATTAACCCCCTAGTACTTAGTAAGCACTCACCATAACCTAGTACTTAGTAAACACTCATCATATTTCTCATCTCAAAGAGAGAAGAAATTGTGTTCAAGGGGACATACAAGGAAACAGACAATAATAAGTGTATGAAATGCTAAGTGTAACCGTAGAAGATAATTTGCTGAGAACCCAGAGAAGGGTTTTTAAATTGGATATGAATATGACAAAAGTATCAGGGAGGGCTTTGCAAAGGAAGAGAGACCTCCCCTGAGAATTGGAGGTTTAAAAGCAGTTAGCCAGGGGAACAAAACATTTGGGAAAAGAACAACCCAAGAAAAGAGGATGGAGTGCTCAGAGCTCAGCCAATGGCTTAGCATAGGTGGAAAGTCAGATGGAAGAAAGTAGAGAAGGAACTAAAGGTACAGTAGTCAGTCATGGTCAATCATGAAGGGCTTCTGAAAAGCACCCATGAATTAAAAGATATTTTGCCTTCAAGGCAAACTCACTGGGGAGATTCCTAGGTACATAAATACAGATAAATAGATGAAAGGGATAAATTCCCAAAGAAAGGTATTTTGGAAGTGGAGAAGAAAGATCTGGCTTATTTACAGCAGAAGGTCCCTGAGGAGGCATATAAGCAGGACTTTGAAGCGCAGGTAGGATTTTAAAGAGGATCACAGGCAATTTGGCAAAAATGAGTACTGAAATACTTGAAACTCTAACTTGGACTGTTAAAGTGATCTGTTCTTCTGAGGAAAATGAGTATAATCTCTTACCTAGTAAAGTTAAGAAAACTGAGGAAGAACACATGATTAAATAAAAAGTAACACAGATACAAACTTCTAGAACAGCCCTGTTCTCCCCTCCCACTGAGTGATACAGTGTTTTTTTTTTTTTTTTTTTGGTTATTACTTAAACCACCATTAATCTTGCTTCTAACTTTAGATTCACCTAAAATTTCCAGATATCCTTTCGCTTGAAACAGAATGTGTCTCATTGATAGGTCAGAAAATCACTACCTTTTGTCATACACTTCCTGTCTAGCAGAGTTTGATACATGTTATTTTGCTCCAGATTCCCCTCAAGACATTTTAGCTAAAGAGCTATTTAAATGGCCTTATAGCAAAGCATTTTATTTAGGAGATAGATTCAAATAACACGCCCTGTCATATTGTTATCAAAAGAATTTTATGGCATTATTCCTTATTACAGATTACTTTTCGTCAATGGGTATTGTGACTTAACTACCTTCAAGCAATTACTTTCAAGTAATCAGATTAGTTAGGTAGTCAACCCTGTGCTAAGCTAAGGGTGTTGAAAACCTAAATACGATGACCATTTTTACCAAGGACTTTTCACTGTTTACATATAGACTGCACTGTCCTTTATTTTTACTGAGAGTTTGCATTTCTAAAGATCGACACTTTTAATTTCTTTCAGTCAATGTATCATGACTTCTCGTTATTTCTAGCGATCATTCCCTTTGAAATAGTGTTCTAGCTCTCTACTCAAGTCCAAAATGCATGCCCATTTTCATGGTCCCTGCATTTGACTACAACAGCTTGCCAATTAAATCTTGCCAGGTCTTGTCATTTTAGCGTTCAAAAGAGCTTCTAAAATCCCACCTGCTCTGTGAAGCGCCTCAGCAATAAAGACCATTCACAGGGCTGTGTTTGCTCTGTCTTGTCATAACCTTTGGGCTACATCCTGTTTGCTGAGAAGCCAATCTTTTCCCTGATAAGGCTTGCTTAGGGCCCAGTCCGCTTTGTGCACTATGTATATTTAAATAATAAAACAGAAGCTGGTGATCACAGGGACCCTCATTTCAGATTATCAAGTGTAAATTAGCCAAGTGTTTTGATAGCTCTTAATTATTGACAACAGACAGTCTCATGGAAGAGTCTGCCTAAGCCACACGTCTAGGTAATATGAAACCTCGCTCCTCTCCTTGGCAATTACATCTCTGCTGAGATATGGGGAGGGGAGGGGGACCACCAGGTGTCCACCAAGAAGGATAGAATTTGTGGATTAGCAAAAAGAGTGAGAGCTAATGAGGCTGTGTTCTAGGAGGGCTTTCATTAGCAGTGCTGTATTAGTGCATAATTCGGAGACCATTTTCAAAAAGGCTCTAAAAATTGCCTGAGAAATTAGTGGTGCACAACATAAATTACTGAGCCAAGCGGGCTGGTTTACTCCGACATTGCCAGGGTTTGTTTGTTTGTGTGCTCCTTGTGAGTCTTGGTTTTATACTCTGCTCTTAACAAAAGGCTCTCTTGAGTCGAGCTTACTCCTCTTCACTCATTTCTCTATCAATATTCTTCACAAATAAGGTACTTTATAATACTAATTGATAATTTCTGAAGCTTTTTTTGTACTAATGTCTTATACTAATACTTAAGCCTCCCATAATCTTTATATTAAATAAGATATAAGAAGCTATCAAGATGTTTATGCAGAATAAAAGATTATTTTTTGAGAGGGTTATTGTTTACACACATACATACACACGTATTGAGAAGTACACTCAAAAAGCATTTTACTCCTCTGACTTCTGTTTATACTTTATGATGTTATCCGTAACATGTGCATAAACAAAGAGATGAAATAATTTTCCCAAATCACATAACTCATATTTGGTGCAGATTTGCTTTTAACACTGAGATATATTACAAACATTTTAAACATTATAAAATAGAAAATAAATGATGATTTAAGGATTGAAGATTTTTAAAAATATTTCTAGGATGATAAAAATACAAAGAATTTTAGATTTGTCTTTTGTTGTCATCTGCATTTTGATGTGTTTTTTTTTTTTTGCATATTGATGTATTAATCCCATTTCTGCTAGTGGAATTAAAACAGGAGGATCACTGGCACCCAAAGACAAATTATCTAAAGACAAACAGAATTTTGATCAACTGTTGACAATTAGGTGGCTTCATTGGGTTAATGAGTTTATAGACACATTAGCTATCACATACAGAGCTTCAATAATTGATCATTTTGGAATCAAAGATATTTTTTGATGTGATAATTAAAACACATGCTCAGGGCTGACAACAAAGCTGGCTTACAACCTGCAGTAACTACTCATCCTCCAGACAGAAACACCATTGGTCAGTTTTATGAATGCTGCTAAATGTCTAGAAGTAACTGGAAGCCTTCTGTTCTTACACACCCATAGGATTTCCATTGGCAAGACTGTTTTCTCATGGCTTTCTATAGAATAAATTAAAATGTACTTTCCAGAAAAAAATCGTGTTGGCGCTTGGGATCCACTTAAAAACATAATGCCTTCTTCCACTATGACTACAAAAGAATCTGAAACAAAATTTAGCTCCTATTCTTGCTCATGGTTTTCATCTTGTGATATCTGTAAAATAGCTTTGCTACCCACATCTGCAGGGTTCCTGCATTGATACAGTAGGAAGTTGGGTAGTAACTCTAGAAGAAGCACACTGTGTTACCCCAAACTGTTTGGGTCCTGAGGTAAGAAACTAAGTTTAGCTACCTCTGGTACTTCTCAGCACTTGAGAGGTGAATTTCCTCCCTGGAGCCAGTCTCTGAGATATCCATACTGCCACAAGGTGGCAGTCGAGATTTGTGGTCACATGGTTAGGGACCTCAAAGAACGGGGCTTAAATAAATCTATTCAGTGTATACTACATTTACTACTTACTAGTTGAATTGTTTTTAAAGCATGGAATACCTTATTCTAGGCTCATTTTATTAATTCTTACAAAATTTCATTTTGTCAACCCCTTTTTTTTAAACTAACAGGTGCCTTTTAAGAAACGCTTTCTCTACTACTTTCAGACTCAAATACCTTAACTTGATTTCAAAACTCAAAAAGAGTTTGGTTCCCCTAAATTCATATTTCACTTAATAATATCCCATTTACATCTTTCCTTTACTATAAGAAAATTCAATCTCCCCAATATTAACCTAAATTCTACCACCCTAGATATCTGGGATCTTTAGTTGAAAAGTCTCAAGTCTACTTCTCCCTTGGACAATACAGTTGAAAGTTCGTATTTCAGTGTATTTCTACTGTATCTCTAAGATACAGTAGCCTATTCCTATTATGCACAAAATTGGCAATTGGAGCTTAATGGAAAGGTCATGAGACCTCGGGTCAGAAGATCTGGGACCCTGTCCTTATCCTGCCACATTTTGTTGGGTGACGTTGAACAAGACACTTAACCCCTTTGACACTTGATTTCCTCTTCTGTCAAAGGGAAATGCTGGCTCAATAAGGAAATAAGGATTAAATAAACATAAATTAAATAAGTGCCTAGAACAGAGCAGGTCTTTAATAAATGCTATCCTAGAAAGTGCTTTAATTTCTAACTCTAATTTGGCAATCAACAAAAAAATGACTGAGAGTAAAAACAGGCTATAATAAAAACAAACTTAAAAAATGAAACAATTCTCCCCTTTTTTCTAACAGTTCTGAAAGGTATTCAAGTTCCACATCACCTATGGCTCCTTTGGTAGTTTAGTTTTCAGATTCTATGTTCTCAGCATAGAGAAAGGAGCCAAAATCATCATTCTCTCAAAAACCCAAGAAAGAACTGTTTTAATTGCTTACTAAATGATAAAGCTTCTTCTAAGGTGTAGTCCTCTTTTGACTCCCTAGAAAATAACTACTGCATTAGACTAATTTAGCACGTTGTATTGATCCAATTAAAATATGAATAGGTTGACTTAATTAGCAATCACTGTTCAGTAGCAGAAAATTATGTCTTTAAAGAAATAACAAGGCAATATTTCCTGATCTTCTCAAAAATTAAAAGTAACTGCTTAATTAAACTGTCCTTGGGACACCTGGAGGGCTCAGGGGTTGAGTGTCTGCCTTTACCTCAGGGCATGATTCAGGGTCCTGGAATCAAGTCCTATATCAGGCTCCCTGCATGGAGCCTGCTTCTCCCTCTGCCTGTGTCTCTGCCTCTCTCTGTGTGTCTGTCATGAATAAATACATAAAACCTTTAAAAACAAAAAACTAAGGACTAGTCCTTAAGATAGTGACTAAGCAAAATATAAAATAGAATAGCAAAAGAAAAATTGTTTAATATGTGTCTTTTTAAGATTATTTTGAACAAAATACATCAAATATTTTTTTTTTAATTTTATTAAGTAATCCCTACTAATTTTATTGTCAGGTAGTCTCTACTCCCAATGTGGAATTTGAACTCACAACCCTGAGATCAAGAGTCACATGCTCTCCTGACTGAGCCAGCCAGGTGCCCTTATAGGTTTTTTAAATGTCAATTTATATTCATGATTCTAGGTCATTTCTTTATTACTATTTCTAGTTTACTTTCTCAAAATCTACAGACTAGAATCCATCCTTGTCTCTATGAAAACCACAATCTTCTTACGGAAATAACTCATATACTTAAAATGGAAGGACACAACATTAGCCCACTGTTGACATATTGTCATTTCTCAGTGGCTAAAAGAAAAAGGAAAAGAAAAGAAAGAAATCTGATTTTCCGTCATTTTAAAGTCTTGCGGGTCTATTAATCATGTTGCACGATTTTCATTGTCCAACTAGATTTGGATTCTTCCTACCAGGCAAAACTTTGTTTCATGTCAGGATTCACATTTCATAAAACTTTGGTAATATTAGATTTAATTTCTAAAGAGACAAAATTTAAGATTTTTTCCTTTGCAATAGAGCTATTCAAAGAATATTCAACTTATTTCTGTAGTTTATGTGACATAGCTCTTTATGTGGATAAATTCTGGGTAAATCATGTTTTCCACCTGGTTTAATTTTAAATTTCCTTTCCATACAAGTATATATAAATACTTAACTTACAGAAATACTTTCTTGGCTTGTATGAACATTTACAATTAATTTCTAAGTTCACCTTTTAAAGAAGTCTCTTAGAAACCACAGTATCTTTCTAATATCCTAAATCAGGTCAGAATTTAGTGTTGAAATTTTGTACTTCAGAGGCAGTCCACTTTTTACAGAATCAAATATAAGCATCTGTTGGCCACCTGGAGAAACATAGAGATATGCTGGCTTGCGCACTCCTAATCTGTGCTTACTTCTCAAAATTTGTTTGCAATACTTCCTAGTTTTCTTTTACTTGGATCTTAAAATGCTCCACACACAACTGTAATGCCAACGTCAGTGCACTCATACATTTTTTCAAAACAACATAAATTGAAGATTAGTACAACTAGGCATATAAATTAATGTTATTTTGTCAAATAATCTACCTTTTCCAAACAGGTGATCAGTTAGAGTTCATTTACCAAAACTTTCCATTTATTCCTAATTTAAAAATAAGATGTAAAATGTTTGTTCTTTAGAAAGAATCAAATGCCATTTAAAACGAATGATTTATGGACAAGCCATGCACACATTTGTCACTCTCAGTCACCATAGTTTTTCCCTTGGTTTTTAAAAACAAGGGGTGGTCTCTCCTTGCTCATGAATCATGGCTGCAAAAAAGCAAACACCAAAAAGTGCCACCACTCAGTGGTCATTGAGACACAATCCAGGTGTATCCCACAGTAAGCCCAAGGACTGCAAAATGGACAATAAAAAGAAAATGCCTATTTCAGTCAGTTAACACTTTAATGTCTGATTCTGAAGCAAAAGACTTATGTCTGCTTCTGGTATTTTATGTGCCCAGCTCAGTCATGGTGCACAAAGACTGTACATATTTTGTCTAGTTGGACTAATTTACTTTTGAGGAAGGATTAAAAATTTTTCAAACCTGAAAAGTAAAACCAACCATCTGCTCAGGTGATGTTAGATTTCTCTCTGGGATAAACATTTAGGCATATGGCTCCAGCTCGGGGTGGAAGGAAGACCAGATATGGAAGGAGGAAGGGGGAAGGCATCTCCATCAGTGGGATAAGAGACAAAATGGAAGGAGCTTGAGCATTTGTTGAAAGCCCAATAGGGACAACCCAGTGATTGTCCATATTAGCCTGAGGACCTCAATTTTACAGAGTTGGAGAATGAAAATGGCCCTAAGATAAACAATTTGATCAAAGTCATAAATTGAATCAATCAAAAGCCAAGACAGAATTCAGTTCTAGGTCTCTCCAGATCTAAAGTTAATATGCTTCTCTGAAGCTTTTTGAAATAGGCTAGTCATTTTACTTATGACTATATGATAACAATATTTTAGGGCTATAATTCTGACTTCTTGCATGTATAGTATTAGTGTGCTATGTTATAGCAGAGTTTTTCTGTATTTATACAGAAAAGAAATTCTTTGGAATGGTTTAAGAGCAGGGATCCTCAAGTAAAACTTACACAGGGAAAGCTGAGAAAAGACACTAACTCAAACACGTGGTCACTTTATAGCCAGCTCTTAGTTTTCTGTGCCTATAGATATAGGTCCTAGATATCATTATTGTCATCATCATCATTTAGAGTAGCTATCTTCAAAATTTATTAGAATAAGAAAGGTATTTTTAAAAAGAAACATTCTCTCTCTTAATATTTGTTTTATATTACACAAATATAAAATAGGTTTTAAGTTCCATATGTTTATGTCCACAAAATATTTATTTTTTATTTATTTTTTGTTTTTTACAGATTTCATTTATTCATGAGAGACACAAAAAGAGAGACAGAGACACAGGCAGAGGGAAAAGCAGGCTCCATGCAGGGAGCCCAATGCAGGACTCGATCCCAGGTCCCCGGGATCACGCCCTGGGCTGAAGGCAGCACTAAACTGCTGAGCCACCCAGGCATCCCCACAAAATTTTTAAATATAAAACTATGCAATTTCTAAAACTTAGATTAACAACTTCATTTTAACTTGATAGGTGATATTATTCAGATGAAACTAAGCATCCCTTGCAATATGTAGACAAGGCTGTCAGGTGCCATATGGGGAGCAACCATCCTTTTCTATTCAAACATCTGCAAAAACTTTAGTCTCTCAGCATAGTATGTTGCCTTCAAGTCACTGCTTTTCACTAATACATCTGTGTGTGAGACTTTAATTATTTCTCTCTCTAGATCATATCATCTAGAACAAAAACAACTGTAAAAAACAATAGACAGAAATCACAGCAGAATACTTTGTCATAGCTGGATTCCAGGTAACCCAGAAAAAGCTGTTTGTAGTTTCAGTTTGTTTCGTGTCTCAGTTTTCAATGAAATAAAAATTCAGATTAAAAAAAAAAAACATGGTAAAGAAATTTTACGCTTATGAGAATAAAATTGGTAGATTCAAGTATCAGAAACACTTCAATCAAATGATCCCCCAACCTCATCTTATTGTGTAATTGTCCTTCACAGTGTTATTACTAATTTAATGATGTGATTTTACTTGTTTAACATCAAACAGTAAGTGGCAGACCTGAGATTCAAATCCAGATCAGTTGGATGCCTTGAAATGCTATGGAAATGGTAAAAATATACTAAAATTCAAAGGAAAAATCACGTAACATCTGCAAACTTCTGTCAAAGAAGATGATTCTATCACTTCAGAATTTCTGGTCATAGGGGAAATAGTCTATAAGTAACACAATTACTCTTACTGAAGAGAAGAAGAGGAGCCCATGTATATATGAGAAAATAATTGAAGGAGGCAACCGGCCTCTATTTGAGATGTGAATATCCAGCTACATTCATCGCCATCCACAAACAAAATTTGGCCCCCACGTGCATAGTCTTCTTTGTTAAGCACTCAGACTGAAGCCCCAGAAGCACAACTAATTCTGCAATTTTCCAGAAGACAGTATCCTCTCACCTAGAACATAAATAGAGTCTGCTGATTTCTCCCATAGCTCCATGACAACCTACTCTTGTCAGCTCCAGGAATAAAGACTAGACTCAAAGCCTGAGAGCTATTCTGAGCTGCTCATGGGAATAGCATTACACAATTCCACAGCAACATCATTAGTGATACATTTAAGTTAGATAAAGCAGTTCCAAGCAT
Source organism: Canis lupus baileyi (assembly GCF_048164855.1). Classification (NCBI taxonomy): domain Eukaryota; kingdom Metazoa; phylum Chordata; class Mammalia; order Carnivora; family Canidae; genus Canis; species Canis lupus. The sequence goes on from NC_132867.1 coordinate 13,826,470, forward strand.
GGAATCTTTAGTGACATGGACTAAAGACTTCTTACTATTTAGAATGACTCATCTCTTGCTAGATAACCACCCAAATAGTAAATGCAATTGTTGACTAGGAATGAAATATTTTCAAGGTGGCTCCCATTTTTTTTAAGATTTTATTTATTTATCCATGAGAGATATGGAAAAAGAGGCAGAGACATAGGCAGAGGGAGAAGATTCCCTGCGGGGAGCCTAATGCAGGACTCGATCCCAGGACCCTGGAATCACATCCTGAGCTGAAGGGAGATGCTCAAACACTGAGCCACTCAGGTGGAGCTCATTTTTTTTTTCATGAGAATTTACCTTAAACTCTTCATTTAATTGAATATAATTCACCCTCCCCTCTTCAATTCTTAGCATCAGTTGTCAATGACCAGTTAAGCGATAAAGTGTTTGGGAAAGCAAATAAGTATTTCCATCAAACAGCCAATATATCTTCATGTTTCTTTGACTGAGAAATTATGCCCCCACGAGATAGCTCGTGTAAAATAAGATGAGGTCCAGCTATAATCTAGAGGCATATTCTCTCTAAGGAATGGCATGTATTTAAATTGAATTCATTGTTTACCAAAAAAAAGTGCTAAATTGCTTTCCTGATAGCTTTCAGAATATTTTAGGGGATCTACACAATATTGCTTTGGAGTTCCATCAGAAAGAGAACTAAAATGTCGAGTGCCAACATATCAAAAGACAATTGGTGTCTTCTGATTCATATTTCTTTGAGAATGCTAAAGCGTGTAGTACCTTTGCCATGGGGCAGAGCTTATTTTGCTATCCCACATTTCACATTTATTATTACATGTTGGCTCGATAGCTAATGGTTTAGATGTGGCCTTACCACTAAATTATCTTCCGTATAACTAAGGATTGATCCAACCCATAGAGTTGGGATTAGAGAAGCCACACAATCTCAGGGTTAAACTTTCCAACAGAGGACCCTTCTCCCCTTCTTGCCTACCATCCAACACACACGTATATACATATACTTAGTAATTTGAAGCCAAACTCAATTTTCAATCCTAGGGATCCCTGAGATTCAGGGAAGAACTCATATATCTCTCTTTGTTTCTAAGAAGGTACAAACTCATCATAAAGTGGGTCTTTGTTTTTTAGATTTTATTTATTTAACAGAGAGAGAGAGAGCATAAGCAGGGAGAATGGTGGAGGGAGAGGGAGAAGTAGGTCCCGCTGAGCAAGGAGCCCAGTGTGGGGTTTGATCCCAGGACCATGAGATCATGACCTGAATCAAAGCAGATGCTTAACTGACTGACCACCCAGGTGCCCTCAAAAAGTGGTTTAATTCACCATTCCTTTTCCGTTTACCCAAGAGGCAGGAAATTCTAAAATAATGAAGGTCGGGAGGGGTGACTAATTACAAATAATTGACTTGGTTCACAGTACACATTATTTTTTTAAAAAAGATTTTATTTATTTATTCATGAGAGACAGAGAGATTGAGAGAGAGAGAGAGAGAGAGGCTGAGACCCAGGCAGAGGGAGAAGCAGGCTCCATGCAGGGAGCCCGACGTGGGACTCCATCTCAGGTCTCCAGGATCACACCTGGGGCTAAAGGCGGCACTAACCGCTGAGCCACCTGGGCTGTCCCACATTATTTGACATAGCAGTACTATGTTCATAAATTCATAATAGTACTATGTTCACATCATTTCACTAGCTTACTTGCCCATAGTGACTGCCAAAAAATAATGAACCTTAACTCTGATTTAATTAGCAAAACACAATACTTATCCCAGTTATTCCAATAGCATACCTACTGAATGGTCCACCTTTTATTTTTATGTCTCAGCCAGAACCCTCAGGTAACTATGATCTCCGACTTTATAGATAACTCAGCAATTGCAAGATCATTCTGTGTTACCTGTTCTAACTTAAAATTCTTTAAAATATCATGATTCCATTTAAATCATACCATATTATGCTTCTATTTATAAAAGTCACATTGTACTAAACATCAGCTTAGAAGAAAGCAACAGCAAGTGGCCAAGTTCTTCCTCAGCCTTCATGAGAATCAGAACCCATAAGTGTTTGCCACAGTTTGCCTGAAATCTCCATCATATTCACACAGCCTCATCCTAAGGAGAGCTGAGCTACATGAGTCAGCATGTTCATTATGTGCTCTGGGAGCACAAAGAAGAAATAAAGAAGTTATTACCTTCCCAAGTTTCTCAGGTAATGAGAACCACTTCTGGAGATATGTGGCCCTATACCAGAATCTATCATGAGAATGAGCTTGGCAGCACAATGCACAGAATTAATTTTTTAATGAAAGTCCTCTCTCAGTATTCCGAGTCAAATCCACCTGACAAATGTCACTGGTCAATGTCATTACCAGTTAACCAGCACAAGGCCTTTAGAACAGATGGTATAGCGACGCCTTTTCAGAAGTGAGGCGGGCTAATTTCAGCCACCCTCCCGTGAAAAGGAAATAAAATAAAATTGGCTCCATGTCACTCAAACATGACAGTACTTTGGATTTCTCCCCCATGATGTTTTTTAGCCTTGAGGCAGATATGACAGGCGCCTTATTAAATTCCAAAAATAAATGTGGAGCAAGAAGGCAGTGCATTCCAATGAGGCATCTAACTTGTTAAAATGCAATATGCATAAAACTTGGTTCATTTTATTTTTAGCCATCATCCTCATCATTTTAAATCAAAACAGAAATATATTTGTAACCATAAACGAGGTAAGATTAGTCCAAAGGGTTTATTTTTATTTTTCTCAGAAAAAGCAGTTTTTACTCATGTGTTCATAAGCACTTAAGTTGGAATTTCCCAAAAACATCTCCATTAATATCTGGAAATTAAAAAAAAAGTTTTATGGAAGATTTCTCTGTATTTTATCATTTTCCATCCATGTACTAATAATCCTTTAGACAAACCCAATGATATTTATGGATCCCTGCCTTCCTGCAAGCTACATAGCTTCTTATCTGTGTTTTTGTGTCCCAAACTATTCCAATCCTATGTTCAAAAATTTGATTTTTACTGTCTTTCACCCAAACCATCAAAAGCAATTACTCTTCCAATTTTTTACAATATGTGTCTGGTTCATCTATTAATTAGCCCTTAATTCATTTTTTATTCTGCTTCATATGTTAATTAATTTTCTCCACTAGAAACATCTATTTTGTCTACTGGTTGCCTTTATTGGGGAAAAGAATTATTTATTGCTTCATAACCTAAGGCATCTAGCCTGAGGCCTGATACGTATCAGGGACTCGATAAATGTTAAAAAGAAAAAAACATGACCAATTACACATATCATAATGATACAATCACTATTGTTTTGTCACTAATTTACTACTATGGCTCCAAGGAATCTGGACATTTAAATACCAAGAAGCAATCCAATTCTGAAGTCCCAATATGTTATCTCACCACCATAAAAAACACAACTAAATTTCAGAAGGTGTTCCTTTGCTTCCAGGAGTTTTCAGCTAGAGCGTTGAGACCCGGCTTTCAGGAAATTGCTGGGAAAGCCACTGACTAATCCCCCATAACAACGATTACTGGCATTTGCCTTGGGATTAAAAGTATCTAAAGTACTTTACAAATTTTTTTTTTATTTAACTTCCATTTAGTTAACACAGTGTAATATTAGTTTCAGGTGTACACTACAGTGATTCAGCACTTCCATATATCACTGGTTCTCATCACAGCAAGTGCATTCCTTAATCCCCATCACCTTTTTTTTAGGTTATTTATTATTTATTTATTTATTTATTTATCCATCCATTCATTCACGAGAGACACACAGAGAGGTAGAGACACAAGCAGAGGGAGAAGCAGGCTTCCCACAGAGAGCCACGTGTGGGACTCCATCCCAGGACCCTGGGATCAGGGTCTGAGCCGAAGGCAGATGCTCAACCACTGAGCCATCCAGACATCCCTCCCCATCAACTATTTAACCCAATCTCCTACCTACCTCCCCTCTGGTAACCATCAGTTTGTTCTTTAGAGTGAAGAGTCTATTTCTTGCTTTGTCTCTCTCTCTCTTTTATCCCCTTTGTTTTGTTTCTTAATTTCCACATATGACATTATATGGTATGTGTCTCTGAGTGACTTATTTCAATTAGCATAATATTCTCTAGCTCCATCCATGTCATTGCAAATGGCAGGATTTCATTCTTTTGTGTCCTTTGGGTAAAAACATAGTAATACAATTGCTGCATTTTAACGTAGTTCTATTTTTAACTTTTTGAGGAACCTCCATACTGTTTTCTACAGTGGCTGCACCAGTCTACATTCCCACCAACAGTGCAAGAGGGCTCCCCTTTCTCCACATCCTTGACAGCCAGCACCTGTTATTTCTTGTATTGTTGATTTTAGCCATTCTGACAGGTGTGAGGTGATATCTCATAGTTTTGATTTGTACCTTTTAATGAGTTTATATTAGAACATTCCTAGAGGAGGCAATATTAACCTAGTGTTATAAATCAGAAAACAAATATTCAGAAAGGTTAAACCATGCGGGCAAGGCCACCCATCTGCCAATAAGTGACAGTGCTGGGGTTAGAGCTCAAGTATGTTAATGACAAAATATACATGTACTGTGTACCTTCAATTACTCCACAGTTTCACAAAGAACAAAGGCATCTCCTAAGCAACCCAGAGGAAACTGGACCAGCAAACCCATGACATTGTATCCAGAATATTTACAGAATATTTACATTGTACCTAGAATGATTTTCTCTTATAGGCTAATATGTGAAAAACTGAAACATCCTCCATGCCCAGCTGGAGAACTCTGGCAAAGTACTTTCCTTCCAGACCAGGGTGTTCCTACAGATACTCTTAAGGCTTCCCAAGCCCTAGGAATTATGATCATGTAGGTCAGTACCTGGATGCCAGCTAGTAATCTTTTTCCAGTGAAGATTTAATGAACTAAAATTTATCTTATTTTATTTTTATCTGGTTATACTGTGTTAAATAATACTTCTCATGTAAGAAAAAATTAATATTTTGCAATATGATAATTTATGATCTGAAATGTGTAATGCATATCATTTTTATTTCTAGGAAAAGAAATAAGGCTTACCCAAGATCAAAAAGTTGAGAGGAGCTTTTGCTGTAGCTAGAATTCCTTCAGAGAGTGTCTACTGCAACATTCTACATTAGAAAGTTGACCAAATCAGGTTGGAGGAGGTACTAGGGTTCTCATTCTCTCTCTTTCTCCTCCCCACCCTTGTTTGACGTTCTTACTTTTAATCTAATTAATCTGAAACCAGGTCATATCTTGAAATATTAAGGCACATTATAATAAGCCATATATTACCTTCCACATTGAAAACTGAATACAATTTGAACGCCCTTCATTAAATATGAAAAAGAAGGCAGTAGACTTGGTAATAATATATTTTATTCAAAGGCGAACACTTGAAGATATCATCAGCTGCTCTCTCCTCTGCCTTAGAATTTACTCTACATGTGAAAGATTATCTCCTTCTGTTCTTCCTTTTACACTTATTCTCCTTTTCTGTTGAAATTCAACAAGAAGGCTGTTTTAAGGAAGAACATTTGCTGTTTATACCACCCTCTTGTAAACAAGTCGTGTCACTGTTGATATAACGTCACATCTACAGCAAAGCTGAATGCATAGGGACTTCCCACGCACTGGGGGGATTATTTCAGTAAACTGCAGAAGAGGATATATTCTAGATAACGACAGCATCAAGGGAGTGCTTGCTTCTCTACCAAGTAACTTACCAAGACTTAGATTTAAATTGCCTCATCCAAACAATTATCTTTTTCCTTTCCGTCAAAGATGGTAAAGTAGAATATATCCCACACACATAAGCAAAGAGTTTTTGCTTGCCAAAACTTTGGTCAGAAAATGGAGCTCTAGAGAAAAAGGCACCTGGACTCCTAAGGATGGGGCCATCTCTTTGGCCAAATGCCAAGATTTTGCCTTTTGGTTACATTTTAAGTAACCATTCTCTCTCTCTCTCATTCTCTTTTTCTCTTTTTCTCCCCCTCCCCCCCCCAACACACAAATATAAATGTATCCGATCTTACTTGCAATGTGGGGATCCTTCAGACTAACAGCCCCTGCCAATTGCAATCCATAAGGCAATACATATTTCAGTACGTATTTGAGTGTTCTCTTCCTATATAAATACTAGAAAATCAAAACGAGTTGCTAAAAGAGTTCATTTTCCACATGTTAGCAAAATATCTCCGAAAGAGTTTACGTATTTGGGTGTGGCACGAGGCTGTATTTATTGTCAAATCTACTGATAATAATAAAAGACTGCTCAGTAGTCAGTCACTAAAATAGGCAAAGCTTTCAACTTTTGATTCCTTATGCACTCAGTACTTTAGATTCTAATCACATAAAGGAAAGACTGATATAAATGGATGATCTTTTCTTGATACTTATTTTGCTTCCTGGTATTGATTAATCACACCACAGTTGTGGAGAGCCCTGAGTTAGAGGTCAGAAGATGGATGTTTTTATACTAGCATAGCCACTATTTATTTCCTGTGTGAGCCTGCCATCTGACTTAACTTGTCTGTACCCCAATTTTCTCCTCTGTCAATTGGGATCCATAATGATTTGCCTCTAATCTTATGAAAGTCAAATGGATAGTGCAATAATTATTGTTTTTATTTATTAACATCATTCCTATCAGATAGATGAATTACAAAAAGGCATTTAAAATATAAAGTATTATTGAAAATAGTGTTCTCATTAAGCAGCACAAGCTGAATTTGAAGGAAACAAGAAAACTGAAATAAAATTTGTTTTCTTACCATAATTATTTTACTTTTTGATTTGTGCACTTTATGGTGTGAAAGTTAGAAGTAGAAAGATGAGATCATTATTCTGTTAGTACCACTCCAAAAAAAAAAAAAAAAAAAGAGTGTAATTTTTCACAAGTGCTTCTATTTCACCAGACTTAGAGGGTGTTGCATAGTTTAAATTTGACTCAAAGGACATAAACCTTTTGAATAACTCACCTCATCTAATATTTGATAATTTATTACTATTATGACAACCAGTAAAAAGTTTAGTGCATATATCTGTCTGCAAAAGGCCAGTTGAGGCACAGATGATTAAATATGTACAAAGTAGATATTTCTGCATAAAAATAGAAGCATTTTATTTATTCATTCATCACAACTGTTTATCAGGAGATGCTTAGTAGAGTTTGTGAACTATTTTCATTTGAATTGCTATACCTGCCAATCATCCCTGACCTCTTGGATAATCATCAGACAAAAACAAAAATCAAAGAAAATTTGTAAATAGAGTTGTAGTTGAAATTTAAAATTACTAGAATCTGATGTTCATTTTTAGTTGTGTTTTGTTGCTTTTTAAAAATTTTATGTGAGGTCTGGGCTGAAGTCATAGTATACAGTTTCCCAAAACACATCCGTTTTGCTCTCATATCCCTGTTCTATCTGAGTAGAGTTGTATTCCCATCTTCATTAGAAATATGAACATTATCTGAAGTCAGTAAAAAATATAAGGTTTCAATTAAAACATTATATACTTCTCAAGATATCAGCTATTTTTCTATCATCAATAGAAGAGAAAATTAGATTATTCCAGTGTAAAGATCTATGTCACTAGGATACTTCTGCATTGTACACAGCAGATAATTGAACACATTTTAGCAGAAAGTACTTGTTGATGTCCAAGGAGATGTTTGCCTAAAAATGTCCAAATTTAAACAAGCTCTTGTTTTAGAAAGTGATGAAAAATGTGATTATATTGAGTAATAGAAAAGTATCTTTAGTCTATTAAGTAACATATGTCTCTGAAAAAGAAAATTGGATAAAAATATGGCTGAAATTATAATTAAAAATAAATATTTAGAAATAAAGTACATGTTCTTCAGTGAAAAATTTTTTAATTCAAATTTATTTTAATTTTTAAAGATTACTACTAGAAAATTGTAAGCCATAAACATTCTCAATAAAAATGGCCAAACAGAAAGTAGCAATAGTAATATGGATTTTGTTTTCAGGGGCAAGTGGTATCAAAAAGGAATTGAACACTAGTACCAGATTTTTCTAGTGGGAAGAAGGTTAATTATCCTAAAGAATGCTTTTGAATCACACTTTAATTTTGACAAAAAAGCATGATAGACATGTTTTAAAAAATATTCTTAAATCTCTGGAATTTCCTGTTTAATATATAATTGAATTGATTATTTTGCCCATACACATCACAATTTTGAGTGTTGCACTAAAAAGGGAATATATAAAAAAACTATTAGTTCAAGTTCATTTTTTATAGGTAAATTCTATGTACAGCATTACTGGCTTTTTCTCTCCTATTATCAAATTTGCAAGATTTGAGCTAGATAAAAATTTTTAGCTTATATATCATTTATTCATTTTTAGAGATAAAAATAGTATTTACACTATTCTAATTTTTCATGTCTAATCATCACTTTTATGTATTACATTTTCTCCTAAATGTATATTTTAATAAAGCTTATTTAAATATTATCATAATAGATTATAAAATCTACCCAAAAATGTGATATAAAATCATTTTTTCCCCCAGTGGTCATTTTTTTAGGGGGGAGAAGACACAATAACAGCTCTTTCAATTTTGTCTGATTGAGCTATCCTGTCTTTTCTAATTCAAATAGTTCAATAACAAAAATGCATAACTTTTAAATGCTACGGTGAAAAAAAAAATAAAGCCACAATGCTTAAATACAAGGAATCATCAGAAACCCCCAGAATTAAAGTAAGGTCATTTCGTCCCTTGATGTTGACATCATCCTCCTGAGCATCAAGGAACCAATCCCAAAAGTCCCTAACCAATAACCATGAAAGCCCTGACATTGAGAAGATAAGCTCTAAACAGACACTATTTGAACCTTTGTCATTGAATTTTTAATTCTGTTTCTTTTTCAATAAACTCGTCCCATCTGATGACTTGCCCAGAAGTGTGAATGTTACGTGGACAAAGCACTTACATAGGTCAACATGAAAATTACAAAAGAAAAAAATGATAAAGAGATTGTAACATTTAATTGAAAAATATTAATAAAGGTCTATTCCTTTTAAGTAGTTTCCTTCTCTCCTTGGGGGATAAATGTCCCTTTCATATGCTAGATAACCTTTAAATAGATGCATCTTTCATTTCAAAGAATGCTCTAAGAAGCAGATTGTCTCTGTGATTCACCTAATTGTATTATTCTCTGTCCACATTCACATGAAATGACTGCAATATAATTCTTGAAGCCAAAAGAATTCCACTGGCGGAGAAGTAATAACAGACATCCAGGCATGATTAGTACTCAAATATTTGACTGCTCTTTCTTAGAACCCTAATCTCACTTCATTTTAACATGAACAACCACCCTAGGGTTTCAGAGATGGTAATGATGTCACAATCCCAAGGGCAGAAGTGGGAGCAGGGAGGAGAGAGGAGTCAGATTTGATTTTAGTAGACAATATGAGTTGTTGCTCTTCTATGAATTTTGACATTGCCTTGGAATGAAGGAAGGATCCTGTTCAAAGCCAGCTCAGACAAAGCAATATTAAATATTTAATTTCCAAAGGCAAAAGCCCAAGGTCCCAAAGCTCTAAGAAAGCTAATGGTCCTCTCCCTAGTTAGGCTGTAAGGAGCAAATGCCAAATTCAGAACTAATTTGACTATAATATGCAAGGACAATCCCAAGGTTCTTCTTCCATTTTTTAAAAAATTAAAAAAAAACCAGAAACACAAATATAGTCTGTATATTTTTAAATTGTACGAATATTAACTTACACATGTATGTATATGCTAAGAGGATTCACTAACATGTATCTTGTCTTGTATACAGACGTTAAGAACCAAATGAATTTTAGTTTTCTTTAAGTATTATTTCTCTTGAGGAAAAAAATAGATTTCAGTTAAAGAATGAGAATTAATTTGCTCACATTTTCTTTTCTAAATTTAATATAAGCATCTGGTTACACATAGTAGTAATTTAAGACATAAAAATCTATATAAACACTTATTTACAGTTTGGCTATAATTCTTAAATATTGTTTAAAATAGTAAAGTTGATACATAATATGGGATAGTGATACAAATGTGTTATACCAGTACTATATTAAAATTTGAAATCATTTAAATTCCCATTAACTTCTAGACCTTAATATGGCCATTCCATGCACTGGATCATGTTCTTTTGCATATAATGACAAGCAGGGTTTCTTTCCTTCTGTAACACAAAAGGCTCACGAAGCAGATGTTGCCTTTGTCCTCTGACACTAGGGCCTAAGAGCGTGCTCTTGTAAATCACACTGCCTTTCCCCATGCATAACTGTTTCACATGGGTTACCCATAACCCACAGAACTATCAAAGAAAGTGAGGCAAGAATTACTTTTTCACATGTAAATCACATTCCAAATACAAGACAAACAGCCTTCATCTCATTGGCATTACTGAACTGTTCACAATATGATTGACTTGAAATTTTCAGAAGTATTAATTGATGAGGCAGCAATCAGTCAGATTAGCTATGCAGAGATCAAAATTGACCATGAAGATAAGTAAAATTATTATATGACCTTGTGGTAGACTTTTCTTCCTTTTAGTTTTCTCACATAAGTAGAGAAAATATATTCTACTTCTCTATATTTGATTGGTTTGTTATATTACAAGCACCAGCCTCAAACATAGCAACTTGAATTTAGAAGGTGTATAATATGTGTCAGAAGCAATTGGTGCCAGTAAATTAAAAAATGTTTATGTTAAAGGAATAATACACAATTTGAGAATTATATATTATTGGGGCATAAACCTGCAAGGGGCTCATGTGCCAAAGAATAATAAGAAATATTTTGAGTTTGCAATCTACTGCAAATTGTAAATTGTTCCTATCAGATTCATCATTCTTGTTTCTGGACCATTCCACTTGTTCTTTCCTCTTCCAGAATTTTCACTTTGGTTTTTGTAGGACAGTCTTTCTTTTGGTCTCAGTTCAAATGTCACCCAGGAAGAGAGGACAGTCCTGACCATGCCAGGTCAATAGATGCCTTGGATCCAGTTACTCTATACACCATCGCTTTATTGTATTTCCCATAGGATTTAACCACCATTTTAATTACATTATTTAAATGTTCTTATTCATTTTTCTTCTCTCCTTTCACAAGCCTGCAGCTCCATGATGGCTGGGACATTTTCTTTTTTAGTAACTCATGTATCTCCAGTTTCTCTAACATCCCATAACTCCTAGTAGGCATGCACTAAATAGTGACTAAAAGAAAAACCAATGTATTTGAGAGAGAAGGGACAACACAGCCACATTGAAGATAGATAACCAAGACAGTACAATATTACTGAATTCAAGGAAGGAAATGTTCAAGGAGATCAAATAGCCAATAATGGAAGGCTACAGAGAATAAGGAACGGGTAAAGCATTAAAAGACTTTGGAAAGGATATTTTCAGCAGAGCCATGAGGATAGAGACTAGACTCTAAGAGAGAACTGGGATAATCCACTTCCACAAGTGGTGCTCAACAGAGAGAGTGGGGACAAGGAACCACTGGAGAGAAACAAAGAGAACTATAAGAGTGCCATAAGGGACAAAATAACACTCCAGGAAAGGGTAACAATATGAGAAATAAAACATCAATTCAGGATCTCAGTTTGGGAAAGAGTGGAAATGTCTATCTTTGAAACTGTAAGAAAAGTGAAAAATGTTAAATAACATATTAAGAATTTATAGACAAAAAAGAGATAAAAGATTCTAGCGTGGCTAGCTCTATTTCCTTGTAAAGCAGGGGGTAAGATTTTTAAGAACTCAAACAACAGAGTTGGGCTTTGCATTGAAATACTTAATAAAGAATAGGAGAACTGATCAGGGGTCCTAGCATTTATCTCCACATCCTCCTTTTAAATGTAAGGTTTTTGCTTTATCCTTGCCCATACCACCAAAAAAAGTTTGTGATCATACTGAACAGGATTATTTTGAACTAGTGAGAAAATAACTCAATTTTTAAATAAAGCAATTTTTTTTTTTTTACCAAATCTTCCAAGCCCATGTTCAATCACACAAATTATTTTCTTTTATTAACTGAAAATTAAACTACATTTTGGGTAAACATTTTGGAAACATGCTTAAAATAAAACATTATCCAAATTGGTAACCTAAAGGTTCACCCATGTTTATCAAAAGTTAATGGAAGAACGATTTTGCATTCAAAAATTTTAAGGAAAATTTTAAGGAAAACCAGAAATTGTTGTTTGAAATATTCTCTATCAATCATTTAATGTCTTTTCTTGATTTAAAAAATGACCTGTGCTTTAGAGAAACTTGAGTTTTTCTATACTTTATGCAACAACCAACCGTCCAGTTCTTTCATTAAGACAACTTGAAAAAGAAACCAGTTTCCAGATAAAAACTTAAAGATTTAAATGAAGGATCCTAATGAAAAGTACACTAATATAAAATTAATGTACTCTAATAAATAAGTTTCTGCTTGTTACAGCCACATACATCTAATTCTAGTATATATATTTAATTTTCTTTTCCCATTGTCTCTGACTGAACCCATTGCATTCACTTTTACCCTCAAAGAAACCTATGTTAACATTACATTTGTAGAATCGTTTTTGTTCCTATTATTATTTTTGTTGCTACATTTTATTTTTTTTTAATTTTTTTTTGTTGCTATATTTTAAAAAATAGTCTAACATGAATGATTTAAGTAACAACCCTGAAAAAAAAAAAAATAACAACCCTGGTATTCTCTGACACTGCCAAAATATATACTTCCCACATCAGGGGGAAATCACTTAAAGCTCAAGTTTTTACAAACCAGATAAAACAATAATTTTACTTTAAGAAATAACTTTACTTTTACATAAATTACCATATACTTCTTACCATCAAACCTAAGCAACCAGATCAAACCATTTTTATTATTGTATAAAACTCTTAAGTAAAAAACTGATCTAACTTTTATCACAGAGGGAATTCTGAATGTAAACTGCTAGGGAAAACAATAACTTTCTGATTCCAGGAGGTTGAAATATAATACATCATTTAAAAGAAACAAAGATATGTAGCTCTAGAGAAACATGGTGTACCCTGCAGGGCAGCAAACAATGGACCCCACCACCTGCACTACCACTCATGATCTCATCCAACTTGTCTCATTCATTTAACTTCCCCAAGCCTCAGTTTATTTATCTAAAGCTTTAATAATACATATGATGCTTATCTCTGGAGATGTTTCTGAAAAGCAAATTAGTAATGTATATAAAACAATCTCAAACTATATACAGTTACATTATACAGTTCAGTATTGAATCATACATACACATAAAACACACAAACACACACACAACACTCCCCAATAGGTGTGTTTATGTCATTATGTGTCATTTGAGAGAAGTATGTTACAGAAATCATGCTAAAGGCTTAGAAATTGAATCAGTTCTAAATGTGAAAATAGTTTCTTAGAGATTCATGTCATTAGGTTAGCAGCTATCTTATCAACAAAAATGCCAAATGAACCTAGCAGACTGAATTTAGGTTGAGCCACATGAATAAATTGCATGAGGACTAACATTCAGTAGTCCAACTATTTTAAAGTTTATGTCTTACTCCTTAGTTTGTGGATGTAATGAGCTTCACCTGGACTAGAGCATTTCAACAGCATAACCTCTTCAAGAGATCAGAAATCCTGAGATCAGAAATCTCTGAGATCTCAAGACATCAGTGTTTCTCTCTGGGTTTTATTAAGATTTTATTTATTAATCTTGCAAGTAAAATTTAAAAATGTGTATGTGTAGGTGTATGTTTGTGTGTGTGTGTGTGTGTGTGTGTGTGTGTGAATTATAGTATCTGCTCTCCTATTTAATGCAAACCCTTAACAAAACCCTGGATTTTTTGCTAGTTTGAACCCAATAGTGCAGATAAAACATTGAATGGTTCCATAAAGAAGCATTTTAATTGTGTATTTAACATATTATTTAAGTCTGTCAAAAAAATTAGTCAAGTATTAGGAAAATACAGTGTTGGCTTTAACTTCAGCCTGGTTTCTCTCCTACACACATTCACACCCAGTAACATTTGTGTATAGTTTTCAACACGTGGGCTGACATATTTGTTATGTCTGTTTGCAAGAGTGAGGTAATAGAGTTCATAAAATAAAGCTCTGCTTACATGCGAAAACTAGTTCCACTATTTTGACTGACTTGACAGTCAATGACAAGGTAAGGCAGCTGAAAGAACAGTCAGGTTATTTGATTGATTTGAGTGGATTGTATAGCCTGTTTCCTCTTCCTCATCTGCCCCAATACTCCACCTTCACCTGATCCAACCTGTCAGTCAAACCCACTACATACAGTTTGTACAGGTGGACATTAGCTGGGGAAGAGCTATTGAGTGCAATTCTAAAGAAGAGAACTATCTCCACAAAAATTCCACTCATTGTTATACGTTATCTTTAACTTGTTCTTTCCTTAAAAATGGGCTGTGCTGGAGTGTCTGTCCAATAGCAGTACAAAGAAATCACATGTCTAATCATTCCACCAGAATCCTATTTTAGAAGTCATAGTGCACTTTTTCCAATAATAACCTTTTGAAAATCCTGTTCAAGGCCATGAACAGAAAAATAATATTTTAAGTATTTTTCTTGACTGTCTTAAATGGAATCAGGGATATAAGGCAATTTGACAAAGTTGTATATCTGAATTTTATATGGATATTTTAAAAGACACATCTGTTTTTTTAAAACTGAAGATTATGACACCCCAGGTGCCATGTTTAGTTAACATTTCTAAATTTTTTTTATTTTTTACTCATATTATGGGGTAGTTAAAATACTTTTTTTTTAGTTAAAATACTTTATTAAGAAAGATTACTTTTAAAAAGATTACTTTTATACACTACAGAAAAGAAATACAGAACTTATGCTTTCCACTAATATGAAATTATAAGCTTAAAAATATCTTCATAAAAAATTTTACTTAAAAGGTGAAACTTTTTCATTGTATAAGAAGTCAAGAATTTATTACACACGGGCATCACAATTCAAGTTTTTAAGAAAACTAAACTTTGTCAGCACCACTCATTTTGAACTGAGTGACCTTGTCCTTGTCTATAGAGACAATATGAAGAGTCTAAATAAGGCAGATTTTACTTCAAGTGATACTTACAGTCTTCCTTCTATGAGCATTTTAGTGCAGGCAATAAGATCCACAGCAGGTCTGAGCTGTGTGTGACAGGAGGCAGAGAAAAGAAAGGAGAAGGTAAGGGGGGAGATAGGAAGGAAATGAAGAATGAGAGAAACTGCCACCAAATGAAATCCAACAGTGTAGTCTCATGTGAAAATTAATGGGAAAACATTAAACTGGTTTAAAAAAGAGGAAAGAAAGAAAATGCTTGTGTAATCCTAATAGGGTCATCTTGTTTTCCTAGGATCATAATTTCTTGTGTTTGTTTCTTAACAAAACTAAGTTATATTATTCTAGTCAATATAGTTTTAATTGAATCTGTTTGTTGTTTATATAGTTTTGACATAGCTCAATATTTTTATAATATTCCTAAAATAAAAAAGGATTCATATTATATTTCTTGCAAATAATAAGGGGGGTAGATCTGTTTTTCCAAATTTTCATTTCAGTAATTCTCCAAGTGATATGGACAATAATAATATTGTATATATTAATAATATATAACTAATAATAATAATATATAACTCTAATTACAAGAGTATAAGGACAATAATAATATTGTATATATTAATAATATATAACTAATAATAATAATATATAACTCTACTCTAATTACAAGATTTCTCCCTAAAGTCTCACCTTAACAAGAAATATTGTCCTAAATTAATTATCATGAATATTTCCTGTGATACTGCAACTAGCATAGCATCAAATCTCATATAGAAATTATCTTTCTAGCTGAAAGTGAAGGATTTTGTTTGAATGTTTACAGCTTTTTAAATACTATTATAAACTTACAAGTTTGAATTCAACTTCAATGAAAGTCATTTTTTATACTATTAAGTGCATTTTAACACACTATTCATGCAATGACTTGATGGTGAATATGCTTATAATTGATTTTAGCTGCACACAGTATTTGCCATCTCTTTATTATATCATTTTTTTAAATCAGGTTAATCAAAAATGACCCACAGAGAGCTTTATTTAATTTATTATGGAATTTATTTTTTTTAAAAAAGGTTGCCTGATAATGTATGGCTATAAATATAATAAAGAAATTGTATATTTGAAGAACAAAAGGGGGAAAAATAACAGGACTTTGCCCATACTGGGCATATTGTTTAAGATGTGTTTCCTATGAGCAATAAAATCCAAAGGCTCTCAGAAAGAATAAAAAGGGGCTTTTTTCATGGTTACATATTATACAAAATTGACTGAATTAGAATCCATTAATGAAAGCAAAATAAGAGGAAATATCCTTGAAAAAATCCATTCTTTGTTTTCAATAGGATGAAATAATATGAGCCTAGAGGCCAATCTATTTTATATCTTTCATTAAAAAAATACTGACAATAAATTTCATTAATTTTGTAAGGAAAAGTCTATGTGTATTTTGTGAAATATCTACTGAAATATCTAGCAGTGAATTGAAATGCCTTAATATACTTCAGAAAAGATAATAATTGCAACAATATATTAGTGATAGTAAAATCTAGGTCATGGTCTTATGTCACCAGATCATTATGCTATTTTCTATAATTTTGTGTATGTTTGAAATTTTTGGTAATAAAAGGCAAAAAAAAAAACCCTATAATGATAAATTAGACCATTTACATGAAATCTGTACCTCAGTTTCTTTTCTATATTTGATGGAAACTTACCAGTCAAATGTTATTTATTAATCTTGTAGGTCACTATCAGAAATCTTCTCTGGGTAGAAATAAATGTCTAATAAAGCGTGTCTTATCTAGAATCCATGTAACCAAGAATTTTAAATGGATTCTCCTACCTTTTTCAGACTATGACCTTTTCTACTTTTTAAGAGAAAAGTATAAATAAACTTGTGAGTTTAGTTTAAAAAATATACGCCCCTGGAAAAAAATTGGTCAAGCAGTAAAATAAACTTTAGGATAAGCTCTAGAATTAACATATATTTATTGATTTATTTTTAAAATGTATATTTTTAAATATTTTATTTATTTACTCCTGAGAGACACAGAGAGACACAGGCAGAGGGAGAAGCAGGTTCTATGCAGGGAGCCCGATGTGGGACTCGATCCCAGGACTCCAGGATCACGCCCTGAGCCGAAGGCAGGCGCTCACCTGCTGAGCCACCCAGGCGTTCCTATTTTTAAAAGATTTTATTTATTTATTTGACAGAGAGATGAGCGGGGAGAGAGACAGCACAGGGGAAGCGGCAGGCAGAGGGAGAGGGAGAAGCAGGCTCCCCACTGAACAGGGACCCTGACACATGAGGCTGGACTCCAGGACCCTGGCTGGGATCATGACCTGAGCTGAATGCAGACACGTAGCCTACTGAGCCACCCAAGCACCCCTAGAATTAACATAGAATTAATTCAACTATTACAGTAGGTACAATGATTATTAATATCCACAGTGACAGCAATGAAGCATTTTAAGACCATAAATTACAAGAATAATAAATGTTGTTCTTTGTATTTTATGAATGCAATTTTTAAGGCAGTAAGAATTTCTTTGCAAATGGGTAAGCTAAGACACCATTTTGCATCATCTTAAATTAGCCAGATATCTTTTCCCTAAGCCATCCTATATATACTCTATTTTACTTCATTAGGTAGTCTTTCAGCTCTGGTTTCCAAGCTTTGGTGGTTTGTGAAAGACACTGTCCATTATCCTTGGATTTGGACTGTATGATAAGTAAATTCAGAAATATGGGCCAGGGTTCTAAATTCCTTTTCCTTTCCTACGGTGAAAGAGCTGCCTTCACATCGGTTGAAAATACGTTAATAAAAAGTGTCACAGAATATGATTTACAGCTAGTAGTCAAACAGATGCTGTTACTTCTAAGATCACAGGTTAGAAGTACTTTAATTACAACAGACCATTTTAAAATAGAGAAGTTGCATGGCCTTATTTATACAAATTTAGAAGGATGCAACTTGTAAATTAACTCTAATAGCAAGAGTATATATTTAACTATTTTAGAACATTTGAATAGCAGTGAGGATACCACTGAATATGATATATATATAGACTGCGATGGGAATATGATATTCATAGACTGCTATGAGAAACCCAGCAATTCACAGAACACCAACAAAATAAAATTCCAAGGTAACCACATGATATGAAATACCATCACATTGAAGTTGATAAGCAAACAAAGCTAGCAGGAAGACAAAAAGAGGCTTTTTTCTTCTCTGGCCTTAATAAAGCATGATACTAACTTCTAGTATGACCTGCAAATAAACATTGCCTAAGTCACAGTTTCTCAAAGTGATTCTTTGTTTTTAACATTCAAAAGTTAAATACACCTGGGCAATTCAGCTGAACCAAGCAAGCACAAGTATGTTTACTACAACTGCAGAGTGTAATATACAAATTTCAATCATGAATCTAGATTACAGGAGAAGGCAGAGTAGATTGCATTTTTGCCATGGAATAGAGAACAGAGTAGGCAGGTATGGGCAATTAGTATTCTGCAGGACATGATATTGGAGAGTGTGGGTCTAAACCTCAAAGAAGAAAACTGACATCACCTATGCATCACATGAAAAAACAATATTAGCTCAAATCCCTATCTTGTTGTTCCCTTCTCTTAGGAAAGCAAGTTAACAGTATTTAGCATCAGTATCCATTACACATGAATATTTTGTACCTAGATCTGTTGTAACAGGTTTTAAAAACATGAATCCTTTTCCAATATAAAACATCAACAAAGGTAGAAATGTTCTGAAATTCTTTCTAAGGCCTATTTGTTTGAAAGTTGAAAATGTATTCTCTATAGTTGAACTATGAAAAGCTCACAGATCCATCATTACAAGTAGAACAGTACAGCAAATAATAAAGTAAATTCTGCTAAACTTCCAGCTTGTGTAACATAAGAGCTTTGAAGGTGAATAAAACAGCAAGTGAAGGTTGCCGTGTATCGTACACCTCAATGATCTTGGAAATCATTTTCCCAGGGTGGAAGGAGAAGAGGTCACACATACATTCTATTTGATTCTATTTTGACAGGGTGAAGTGGATTACCAAAACAACAGTTCATACATATTTAAAGAGGAAGGAAAGCACTCCTTGGGAGCTACAGCTTTAAGTGCTTTCTACACCAGATGTCTGCTTTTTAATGGGTCTTCTTATTTAGGAAATGAAAATGAAATTAGGAGTAGACCATATTTTCCCATAGAACAAATGGTGTATCACATGAAGCAAATGGACATATCACCATGGTGTCTCAGCATCAGCTTAAAAAAAAAAGTTTAAGGGAGAAAGAAATGCGATTAAAAAAGTTTTCTTTGTAAATCATGTGTATAAAGATATATTTCTCCTCAACATCAGTAGTTTCCAATGACCTAAAGAAAATTTGAGGAGAGAAAAACCAATAAATAAGACCTGAGGGGAAAACCAACTGTACATTGCAAACTAATTTTCTCTTATTTGTAAGTTCTTACAGTCTCTCATACTGGAAAATATTACAATTTTTTTTTAAAAACCTTCTAGAAATCTTTCACTTTGTTATTACCCAGTGTTTCCCACTTTGAAAACCCTCTGTGATGTTCAAATGTTCAAATTCTTCTGATAGTAGACTATTGGTAACAAATAATCCACTGCAAAAAGAAACACAAAATTGGTGAGGTTAAAGGATCTTAACCAGGTACAGGTACTGTTCTCTATACTTAATTCTTAATATTGACAAAATTTCTATAGCAGTTTTTGGCTAAAAAAATCTTTTTTTTTTTTGTTAAGGTTTTAAACAGGAGAGTAAAGTAAGATAGTGTATTAATATTTCACTGAAATATCCATTTTAAAAACAAGTATATATGATTCATTTGTTGAACAACTATTGTCTATCTTCACAGAGATCTCCTTCCTTTGGGAACTCCTATTCTATACTTCCTGTCCAAATGGGGATGTTTTGACATGTCCCAGTAGACTGGTGCATTAGCGGCGGCAGTGGAGGGGGCACTTGAGCTAACCTGGGCAGTGAGTCCTTTTATCTGAGGGACACTTTGTAGAATGAATTTTAAAAAGATGCATGAGAAGGTCAGTTTATGGGAAAAGACAGACAGACACCAGAAGGTAGATATGAGGGATGCAAAACAAGATTGCATAAGGCTCTGAATGTTGGTGTCAGAGTCAGCTTTCTCTCTGGGCATTGGATTAGTAACCCTCTCTACTAACAAAGACTTTGATATGGAAAGCCCTCTTCAGTTGAAATTGGTTGAAGTTGTATTTCTGTTATATTTAACAAGAGACTACCAAATAATACAATGTAACCCTATAAAACTCACTTTAAAAGAGCAAACAACCTTCTCTCTACCTGGAAACTGATCAGAGTGATGGGATTTGAGCTTACAGAGCCATACAGGGCAGAACAGCAGAGCGATGGGGA
The DNA here is from genome assembly GCF_048164855.1 of Canis lupus baileyi. Classification (NCBI taxonomy): domain Eukaryota; kingdom Metazoa; phylum Chordata; class Mammalia; order Carnivora; family Canidae; genus Canis; species Canis lupus. The sequence goes on from NC_132867.1 coordinate 13,847,036, forward strand.
GTACATTCAGCACTGCAGGGAGAGCGGAGTCAAGAACAAGTACACCCAGAGGTATGAACCATTTAGAACCATGGGAAGACAAAGCTGTGAACCAGTCATATTTGGGTCTGCTGTGTTCATGTAATTGATGTTTTCCTTGCCAAAAACATTTTGATCACATAAAACCTGAGGAGCACAGGAAAGCTTTGTCAGCACATACATATAGGTCTCTGAAAAATTGTACTTAATGCGAAATGCAACCTTTGATGCCATCATTTGTATTATACTTTCTATGAATCTACTTCACTTATTTATTTTTGTAATATAAAATGTGTGATTTCTCCTGTTATATGGCATAATAATACCTGGGATGCAAGTTAAACAATAATTAATCTTTTTCAAAAAGATGAATGGGTAACTATGTTGTGTAGGACTGAAAGTTCATTAATGTCTAAATGATAAAAGAGATACTAATCTCTCTTCATTAGTCAGGTGAAGCTAGTTACACTACTATGAGAATGTATTCAGAACTTACATGGTATTAAGTATATATCAATGGAAGGTTCTATGGTTCAACTACAACATTAGGAAAAATGTCCATTTAATCATATTGACAGATCCATGCCTTTTTTTTTCTTAAAGAATCATTTATAATTTCCATAAAGAAATCTAATTGAATTGCATTCAAATAGTAGACACAATAATATTCTCATATTTGAGATTTATGGGGAAATGACAAATATAAATGGACACTTTTTAATATATGTAAAGCACTTATTTAGAATGAGTAATTTGAATTAAGAAATAGTATCCTAATTAAGAAATAGTATCCTAAGAGTATTTTTCTTAGTACACTCTTATGTACTAAGAGAAAGTTGTCTGAGAGATAGTATACTATATTTCAGTTGATGCCTGAATATAATTTCTGTGTGTATGGAGAAATTGCCAGTTTGTGAAAAAATATAGGTGTACTTTCTGAAGCCCTGTTCTGAGTATTTTCTATTGTCATCTAAACTTTCATTTGGATATATCATCATTCCTATCTTACTAAAGGACTTGACTTAAAGTAATTGAAAACCACAACTCTTTATCATATCATAAATATATTTAAAGTTAGAGATCTAAAAAAATTCCTATACAATTTGGACTTTTACTGTGAAGTGAAACATAAAGTATTTTTAAAATGCTGTATCTAATTTACAACTGTGATTCAATGAGAGCAAATGCTACTGTTTAACCATTTTATAAATCAGCAAACTAATGTTCATGGAAGCTAAATGACTTCCTTAAGGTCCATGGTCAAATTGCAGGACCACAATTCAAATCTTTAATTTTGGGGCAGCCCAGGTGGCTCAGCAGTTTAGCGCCGCCTTCAGCCCAGAGTGTAATCCTGGAGACCTGGGATGAGTCCCAAATCAGGCTCCCTGCATGGGGCCTGCTTCTCTCTGCCTATGTCTCTGCCTCTCTCTCTCTGTCTCTCTCTCTGTCTCTCATGAATACACGAATAAAGTCCTTAAAAAAAACACAACCTCCCCCCACAAATCTTTAATTTCCTATCCAAAACTATTATCCTCCAAGGGAAAGCACCCAAAGTGATATATAGACTTAGGTAATCAATACTATTATCTCAAAGTTTTACTTGTAAAATAAAGACTAAGGAGTTTGGTCATTTAACCAAACTGGGATAAAGGCGGGGGTTGCAAGATAAATGAAAAGGAATAATAATGGGCAAGGTACCCAAAAAGGTGATACATCATAATGCTAAGGATATTGGAAAGAGAAATTCATTCATTCATAAACATTTAATTAACACATTCAAAAACATTTAAAAATTAAACAAAAATTATAAAAAGACACTTTCAATGTGCCACATTCTGTGTTAGATTCTAGGTACGGAGTATTATGTAAGAATTTATAGTTCTGATGTCATAGAGTTGATCATCTAAAGGGAAGGTCAGATATTAGTCAATTAAATAAATATTTCACTACAAATTGCAGGAGAATTATAAAGGAATAGAATTGGTATATGATAACTGAAAGAATTTCTGCAAGGAGAATTCTGTAAGGGAGAATTTCAGGTGAACTTTCAAAGTGAAGTAGTAACTAGACAAGAGACTGGATATATAGAAAATTGTAGGCAAAAGGGAGATTAGTGTGAAAAGGAATCTGGCACACCAAAAAAGTAGGGTGAGGGGAGGTTGGTGGAGATATAGATTAGATCATGAAGGACCTTGTTTAAAGAATTTGCTTTTTAATGCTCCATCCAGTGGGAAACCATAGTTGGCAAGGGGGTTTAACATATTAACGCATGATGATTGGACCCTACCAGTTATCAATTTAAACAGAGATATCTATATGTTTATATCTGGCTCATGATTTTCTTGGAATATCTAATGGATATATTTATTTATTTATTATAAAATGTCTTTCTTGAGATTCAAAGTTACCTTTTGGTATGGATAACCAGGAGCTTATGATAATGTATCCAAAATGGGAAAAAAAAAAAAAAAGAAAAGCTAATTTCAAAATTAGATATCAACTAATTTAGATAGAAAACCACTCCAGCCTATAACGTTAATTTAACTTTTTTTGTGTTCTACTGTTCTTCTTTATGAAATAAGGGTTAAGCCTAAGCCCCTGGTTTCCATATGAATCCAAAAGCTTTGAAACTTCATAAAATTAATAAAAGAACATTCATCTAGATTGCTAGCTCACATGAGTGTAATACCCAAAGTAATACATCCTACAATTTTTATGTAACTGGTTCCCTTCAGGTGTCATGTTAATAAGCTTGGATCAATTAATAACTGTAATTGAAGCTGAACATAATTAAGCATTTAATTTTGAACTGTTCAAGTATAATTCCATTAAATTCACATCATGAAACTGGAGCTAAATAAAGAATTATTGACAAAAGATGACTGGGAATGAAAAGATTCATCATGCAGTGATGCATGGCTTACTCAGGTTCAAAGTGACTATTAAGTATGTATATCTTGAAGTCAACAATAGAAAATGAAAAGATCTACACACACATGAATTTCTGATTGTGAGCTTTACATACTCTATTTTCCCTTGACAAAATTGTCCCCTGTACTTTAAAGCTCTAACATCAGTAGCATAGCATCTTAAAATGGATCTTTACATTTTTAGGCTAAAATAAAGTGTCTCCATACTATTGGTCTCCCCATATAATCTTGGACACTCTATATGGGAGAATTTTGGAAGAACACAAAGTAACAAATTCTGAAGAAAAATGTCAGTCTAAACCAAACAAACACAAAATAATCTTCCAAAATCCATCCCTTTGGAAATAGAAATAACAACTCAATTTAGGGGTGTTTTGCATTAGATTTTTCCTGGCACATGTGAGGTTTTATTTTGATATTTTGTTTGTTGACAAACAGGATAATAATCATTTGGTAATTTTCTTTTATTACTAAATGATATATAGTTTTTCCACATCCATAAAGTAAATATAGATTTTTAATCTTTGCAGAGTATGATATTGTGTTGTCACAGCAAAATTCTTTGAACCAAATTCTTGGTTTTGAGGGTATGATATGATATTTTAAATTAATTTATATCACAAAAAAGTATTGTGAAGAATATCCTCATGCATAAATCTTTGAACACAATTTAAGATCAATCCCTAGAAAAAAGCTGCTAGGCTAAAGCACATGCAAATTTTAAGGTCATTTTCCAAATTACAGGGGGGAAAGGTGATCTTTTGATATATATTTTAAGTATCTGTCCAGAATGCTACTAAACTATGGAAATATGTACTTACTTTCAAAGTAAAGCCTTAAGAGCCTGAGACCAAATCCATAAATGTGGCCTAATTTGTACTATAAAGATATTTAGAAACAGCTCAGGGAAACACAGAATTTAAAGGTTTGTTGTTTTTGCTTTCTTTTAAAAAGGAGAATCTTTTAGGAATTGTATATTTCAACTGTTCTAAAACATAGTTACCCATCAGAAACACCTGGATCGCTTATTTATTTATTCATTCATTCATTCATTCATTCATTTGAGAGAGACAGCGAGTGAGAGCATGAACAAGGGGGAGGGGCCGGGCAGAGGGAAAGGGAAAAGCAGATACCCCACTGAGCAGGGAACCCTACAAGAGGCTTGATCCCAGGACTCTTGGATCATGACCTGAGCTGAAGGCACATGCTTAACCAACTGAGCCACCCAAGCACCCAACCAAGATTGATTTGTAAAAATACTTGTCCCTGAGCCCCACTCTAGACATAATAAATAATTATTTCTGAGTGTGGACTCTAGGAATTGAGTAAGAAAAAAGTGTCTGGGGATCCCTGGGTGGCGCAGCGGTTTGGCGCCTGCCTTTGACCCAGGGCGCGATCCTGGAGACCCGGGATCGAATCCCACGTCGGGCTCCCGGTGCATGGAGCCTGCTTCTCCCTCTGCCTATGTCTCTGCCTCTCTCTCTCTCTCTCTCTCTGTGTGACTATCATAAATAAATAAAAATTAAAAAAGAAAAAAAAAGAAAAAAGTGTCTGAAATGATGTGGCCAGCCTGACATTTGTCCTTGGACCAGCACTTTGGATCAAACTGCCTACTCTAATCCTTTCATTTTGTAGATTAGGAAACTGACTCCATGCATATTATGTTTGCCCAACTCTCTAGTTAAACAGAGAGATAGAGTCCTCTAAATCTCAAACCAGTGTTCTTTCCACTATTTTAATTTGCTTCAATTGTTGTCAATATGGCATACCCATGTGATAATCAGCCCACTGGTCCCACCATTAAATGAGCAATCATGAAAGAAATGGATTATTTAATGATATTCATTGTGTGATCTCACAAAGTAGAGCACATGCTTTATGAATCTTGTTAATTGCTATTTGGATCTCATTTCATTTTTAACCTTGAAACCTTTTTAACCTTGAAACTTTTTATTGAAAATTAGATGAAACTATCCAAAACACTTTTATATGATCTTGTCTTCAGTTAAGATGTCTTTACGTGACATCAATCCACCAAGATATGAACATTTTGATAACCAGTAACAGAGAATATTTTTTAGATTGTTCAAGGCAAATAAATGTTTAATTGTCTTTTCTACAAACTAGATGATCTTAGATTTATAGGCCATGGAACAAAAATACTGAATTCTATTTTTTCATTAATATTCATATTTGCAGCATAAAACTAACATTACCAGATTAATTCTAAAACAGTCATTGATTAATAGATTAATATATTTCTGAAAACCTTTATTAACTTTATAAGATCATGCTTACTTCTCAAAGAACCAGATTTGGGATCCACTTCTCAGAATCTTTAAAAATTCCACCAAAACTGGAGAATTATTTATAATAGATCAACCCTAATGTTCTCTCAAAAATACACAGTCAGCCCATTATTCAAAGCAATCCATTGGTTTCTTTATTCATTTAAAATTCAATCCAAGTTACTATTTTGAACTTATACAGCCCAATGTCTTTCTCTATGAACTTATTTTTTGCTATTTTTCTCCTCACCTGCTTTGACCAATATATTGGCCTTCTTTCTCTTCAAGTCTGCCAGGCTCTCATACATTTGGGTCCTGAAAGGAACAACATCATCTGGAGTACCATGCTTCTGCTCCAGAGATTTACAGGGTTTCCTTAAATAAACACCTCTTCTTTGGAGAGACCATGCCTAACAGCCATGTTTAAAATGACATCAACAAAATCTGTTGCAGCAGACTTTAATTCTGTACAACAGTTCTGATTATCCAATTTTTTTATTTGCTTGTTTGTATATTTGTTTATTTAAAAAAATTCATCTGTCCCCCTTACCCCCAGAATATAATCTTCAGGGGAGTAGGAACTATGTCTCTCTTATTGACAGTTGGAAAAAGTGTTGGGAAGAATGAATGAATGAATGAATGAATGAATTTGTATAATAGAGATCAAAGTATTATAGCCAATGTTTCAATTTTTTGCCAATGTTTCATTTTTTATTTTTTTTTCATTTTGTGAAATAAATTTGTTTTAATATGTGACAGTGAGAAGTTCAAGATATCTGAGTATTGCAAGAAATATTAAACTCGGTTTTCTTACATAAAACCAAATTTCAGATTACACCTATAACTCAGAGAGTCATTGTGTCATAAGCCATATGGCCAGAAGCTTACCGTCTATCTTCAAACAAATATGAGACTGATTTCTCATTTATGACTCTAGAATAATAGGGTCTGTCTATTAAGAATTAACTTTGTCCAGCTTAATGGGTTCTTAGGAGATAAGTGTTAACAGGTCAGAGTCCATGAAAACATACTAACAATTAGAATACTGTTCATTATCAGCCAACATAATGTTGTCTGTCATGCCAGCTTGTGAAACTGTATTTATCAGTTTCAACTCAATCTCCATGTTCCCTAAAACAAAAGATAATGTGAATTTTTGATGAGTAAGATATACAATGTTGAGCTTGATTAACCACATCAAAACAAAATTCTGTCCAATACTGTATTCCATCCAAAGAAAAATGTAGTTCTATAGACTAAGAGAACAATCTAGTCACAACTTGTGAATTCTTAGGGAGCTTCAAGTTCCAGGTGAGATACTTTTTAAAGAGATATAAATGAGGGGAACAGGTCATGGGATGAATACATTTCCTAATCAGTCAGTTCACACTAGGTAGAGCTTTGAAAAATGGTTTAGAATCACAAAAGAGACTAGGAATTAAACTCAGCATCAGCTAGTTCTAATGCACAAATCTTACTCTTTACAGGAGAGAGCTCATGATAGATTCTTTATGTGAGCCAATTGCTCTCCTCAGATATCCACGGACAATCCCCACAGTGGGAAAGAATCATCATAAGCTCCTGTTGAGTATGAAATCAATTCTCAGGAGTAAGAACATCTTTAGTGCCCACACTTTTTGAAAAGCAGCAAGGATCTTAAAATGTCAGCAGCATATAAAGCATATCATTAATAGACTTCACTCAAAGTATTTAGAGGTTTAAACACAGAGCCAGTGAATCTGCAATTGCTTCACATTAACCAAGGATACTTTTAAAACTGCTACACACTAAGAGCCTGAAACAGTCTTTTTGTGATTGCTGGAACTTCACTTCCAATCTCGTATTGGGAGCTATATGTGCCCAGTGTACAGTGCATGTGAAACAGTGGAAATAATTGAACAGTGAACAGTGTTAACTGAACAGTGAAAATAAATTTGATTTCATCTAGGTACAATGTTTACAAAATCGTCAATATGAATTACACTCTAATTTTCTAAAAATCTCTCAGTCTAAAAATGATGTTGAGATCACATTCTGTTAATGTATATTCCTAAGCATGTTTTAAAACTAAAATGATGGCTGAAGTTAACAGGAGATAAATGATAAATTCATGACTGGGTGTTTTACTTAAATACCTAAACAAAATTCAGATCAAAACTATAATTCTGATTTGTTTCATATAAAATTGGGGTGAAAATTGATTCTTGATATAGATAGTATGACTGCCAGAATGTGTTTTATATTATCATATAAAGTGTATACTTTAAGTGACCCTTACTAATAAAAACAGACATAAAATAATAACTCTCATTAATTCCTCTAGTACTCCAAACCTCTTCTAAAACTTAAACTTCTGATGGGAGAAATGAGACTTAATATCTCACACAGATAATGATATTTCCTACATTCTCTATAATCATATTTTGTGTTACCAGATAAATTGATTAAATTGACATGATGTCCTTATGTAAAGAAAATTATTTAAACAATATTCTGTATTAATATTTTATGGGCATAAGATGTTACCACGAGGCTAGAATGCCTCAAATAACCACTCCAGTGATAAAAGGAAAAACATAAATAGTCCAACCAAGTGCCATGCTTTGTGTGGGGCCAGTCAGTGAGTAGTGTGTAATCATGTGATAATTCAAGAATATTGCAGTGTATTTGGGATGTCCATGAAAAAAAAATTTTTAAATGTTAAATGGATAATAGAAATATTTTCTTAATAGAGAGTATTGCTACAGTATTTATGTTCATGCAAAGAAGGCCCAGCATTAGAATATCTTATTTCACAAAGAAAATATCAATTTTTTTTTAAAAATCCATATTGTCCCCATTATAGGCTGAACTGTATCCTCCCAAAGGTGTATTGTCAGCGTAAACCCAAGTACCTACAAATATGACCTTATATCTATTAAAGTCCTTGCAGATGTGCCGAAGGGTAAGATAAGGTCATACTAGAGTAAGATGTGCCTTTAATCCAGTGTGGCTGGTGTCTTTCTAAGAGGATGAGAGAGAGAGAGATTCACAAAGGAAAACATTGCATGGAGACGCAGGCCCAGAGAGAAGACAGCCAGGTAGAGACAGAGGCAGAGAGTGGAGTTAGGGACAGTCAGAAACCAAGGAATGGTTGGAGCTATCAGAAGCTGGAAGAGAACAGAAACATCTCTCTTAGAGGATTCACAGACAGCATGTTTCCAGAATTGTAAGAAGTAAAGAGAATAAATTATTGTTGCTTTTGGCCACTCAATTTATAGTAATTTATTACGGTAGCCCAGGAATCTACTCTTGTCTCCCATGATCCCGATCTGAGAAGAAGGTTTCTATATGATTTATTTCAATATTTTCCCTCTCATCAAAGCGAGCTTATTATTCCTTAAAACCCATCTTTGAAATAAAATAGGTTGTAACTTTTTTTGCCTATATATTTAAAAAGTGTGATAGTTCCTCCAATAGCACACATACTAAGCTACTTTAAGACCATATCCAACTGAAGTACTCGTGTGAGGCTTGATGTATTCCTAACTCCCTACCTAAGATCTGATTAATTAGGCCAGTATTAGGCAAGTTCTTAAGGAAGAAAAATAAAGATAATCTCTCTTGGAGAATATTTCATTTCTTTGTTTATACATTTACGGGGAGAAAACACTAAATTATAAGAAGTGCTGTGAGGTAGAACATTGCATAGTCAAACTTCAATAAAGAAAAAGAAAATTGCATATTTTAGGAATAATATAAACATTTTTCTATTTTTATTCAACTGAAGGGAAGTCTAGCAGTTTAAAAATGTTCAAAATACAGATTTAAACACAGAATTTTTAATTTATAAATTAAAATTAAATTATAAATTCTGTAAACAGAAAACATGGCACTTAAAGGTATAAAGCCATTCCTCATAGATACCTTCTAAAGATTATTTTCTATATTTGTGTGTGTGTGTGGGGGGGGGGAATGGTTCCTTAATTCTACGTTATTATGCAGGTTACCATCAAATATCATTAATTTGATATAAAAATTTCAAGTCATATAAAGAAATATTATACTAACAAAAAAAGTGATATCTTTTCATTGCATCCATTGAATGCAATGTAGATATCAGTGGACTGTAGGAAAATGTTATCCATTACTACATAATGCTTATGAAGCAGGTGCGGAAATACAGAACAGAGTATCTAATGGAACTCTGTACCATTGAGCAACCACTGCATTTGGCTGTTGGTCCTACATCTCTAGCTACTCCTTTGGGGTTCTGCAAAATTAAGCCAGATTTGGATGGGAGCTCTGACTTAAAATAGACCCCCCCCCAAATTTTAAAATAATATGTATAGGCAAATATTCTTATTTACCTTCTACTGGAAAGCCGATTAATTTTCTACTTTTTTGGGGGGTGGTAAGGGTAAAGTCGGGTTAGACTGTGGGTCATATTCTGTCGTAAGAAAGAAAGCAGCCAGAGAGAGAGAGAGAGACCTTACTGTCATCAAAGTTTTCATGCAGAGGTGGGTTTGCATCATGGTTTAAAGAGCACAGGCTTTGGAACCTTACTCTTTTGCCTACAGACTACGTGGTCCTGAAGACATTCCAAAGTCATTTCTATTTTAATGTACTCACTGACAAAATAGGGATGATTATATCTCTATCTGATAGAGTTGCAGTAAGGACCAAATGAAAAAATCCAGGGACGTCAATTTCAACAGTGTCAATTTTAGCCACATACAAAAATCAGCAAAATATTTGTAGAGAAGCTGCAAAGCCTCATTCAGTAAACACATGAAGCAGTAAGAAAGGGGGAAAAATAAAATATAAATAATAAATTGGCATTTGGTTTTTTGAAAAAGACAAGTGTGATTCAGAAACTTTTATATAGCAACTTCACTCAAACACTTTAAAGCTACCACTTTAAGTGTCAGCGCCATCATTGGATTCTGATGCCGTAGTTACACATCAATCTCACTTACACTAGCCTTCCCTCCCAAGGAAATGTGGAACCTAAGTTATTTTTATATTACAAGTGTTTCAGGAAAAATAATAGATTCTTGGGACACCTGAGTGGCTCAGCGGTTAAGCGTCTACCTTCGGCTCAGGACGTGATCCTGGAGTCCCGGGATCAAGTCCTACATCGGGTTCCCTGCATGGAGTCTGCTTCTCCCTCTCTCTGTGTCTCTGCCTCTCTCTCTTCGTGTCTCTCAAGAATAAATAAATAAAATCTTTAAACAAAACAAAACAAAAAAAATAGATTCTTAAGATGATTTGCAAACTTTCAAAATGCCATAAACAGTTTGTATCCCACTCCCAAGAATTGAGTGTAATCATTTATTCCATGACATATTTGCACCATGAATTATTTAATACTGATGATCAACAAAATCAGAAAAAAATGGATGAGGTGAGCTTCTAGTAGTCTACAAATTGCATCTACACACACACACACACACACACACACACTCCTTCACACAGCTAGGGTAGCACCTTTATCTACCATGCCTTGTCATTCAGCATATGTAGAACTTGAGAAACAAATTTCTTGCTTTATTTGATTCTTTAGAAGTGCAGTAGAATGCAACAATCCACTTTGCAAGGCCAAGAGAAATGAGTCTCCCTCCCAATCCTTACTGACTTTACAGCACTTTGAGTGGGCATTCAAAATTCTCTGCCGCCAACCAATCCCGCTGCACTGTATGAGTAGTTAAGTGTCTATGTTCCTGTATGCTTAGAGCCACTGTGGATGAAAATGTCTCTGTTGGGGAAGCTCTGAATGAGAGCTCTGCTAGAAACCAACCTTGCTGAGTATCTCCTGTCAAAAGGCTTTTCACTTAAATTCAGTCACACAATTCAGAATTGAATCATTCGATTTCATGGGGATGCCACCATCATCCAAAGCGATACTTGATAAGCAATAAAATAAAAATGTGATGAATGAAAGAAAAGGAAGAGAGAAAGAGAAGGAGATATATAAACAGAAAAAGAAGGAGAGGGAATAGGTGCCAACAGTGGGTGCTGGAAGAGCAAGAGAGAAAGGAAGAAAGGCAGGCAGGAAGGAAATCAAGTATTAAGTCGAGAGCTCTCTTACATAATGACTCTATTACTCACACTAAGGAAAATCAAATTGCCTATGAAGAATAAATTTTAAAGCAGTAATAGAGTCAGACAGGAATAACTATATTTCAGTACACAAGTCCCACCCAGGCCATTTCCCCATGTTTTAATGGTAAGTATGAGAGGACAGGCACACATAAAGACACTACTAGTTGTTACTAGATCATCCCTCCTGAAATGGCACTAAAAATATTTTTCTTCAAACCATTCAGCATTTCTCTCTTACTCTAGAAGACAGATGGAGAAAATTAGAATAAAGTACCATGAGGTAGAAGTGGTCCACACCTCAGTAAATGTGTCTATAGCAGTTTGAAACATATGGTCAAAATTTAGAGAAAAAGCCCAGCAACTACTAATTTCACAGTTGGCTAGCTTCTCTCTGATCTTTGATATTACTCTTCAGTTTCTTTTACTTCTAAGTAGGAGCATACCTACCTGAGCATACCAAAATTAAAGCTACTACTTTAATCAAAATGTAGATTAAGTGGGAATCATACACATCCACCAATTAGCTCTAAATAGCTTGTATATACAATTTGTTTAAATCTTAGGAATTTATGAGCAAACTACATGTATAATTTCTAAATCAGTAAACACAGAAGGCCATCCATAATCTGTCTGTCTTTGAAGATCAAGGTACAATCTTCCTATAAACAACATTTAGGAAGTTGGCTATTGACAGTTACACAGCATTGTATCTTAACATAAATTTAGAATATAGGGCTTTCTTTATGGAAATAATGCTACCGCCATTCAAAAAGAGATCCAGCTGTTATAAAAACTGTATTGTATTTTATTATTTATTATAAAAATAGAAGTATAGCAGAGATTTTCAAAGAAAAACCCTATCCTCATTCATGATTACTTTCTGTGTCTACTTGTTTCCTACAGTTTGGCTTGCTTTATTTTTTCCTCTTTCCCTTTTCACAACCTTTAAGTATTACTCTGTGCTATGTACCCGTATTGTAGTTCTATTACATTTAGAACTGGAAAGTTCTTCTTATAACATGACTATTTTCCCTCAAAGTCTAAACATGTGCCCCCTAGTTACCCTGGAAGCTTTTTAAAAATGGAGGTCTCTGCCCCATACTCATTAAATCAGAATCTTGGGAAGGAGGCATGAATGTAGATTTTTAACATATTCTTCAGTAATCCTTATACTCTGAACTTTGGGTATGTCTGCCCTAAACTCACCAATCCAGTTATGGGTACAGCCATGCATAAGGTCCAAAAATACATTTTAGGTGATGAGGACAAGAGATATTCTAAGCTCAATTCAGTATAAGCATCTGAAGACATTTGAAATTTTCTGTTCTGATGCCATGAAGAGGTGATATAAGGCAAACTAAATACTTTTATATAGAATTTAATGATGGAAAACTGTGGAATTATATCCTCAGCTATAAAAACACATGAGCTCCCAAAATACTTTTATTTTGTTCTTTGGTCTATTCAAAGTTCAGAGGTCTTGTTATTAGATCAATTTCAGAGTCATAAAGCGCAGCACAAAGAAAAATTAGGTTGTAATTGACATCATATGTTCAAATTCCAAGTTAATCACAGATGGTTGCGATCGGCTTTCTTACCTTTGGGGGAGATTTTCTTCCTATATCGTTCTATAATGTTCATAAAACTTTTCACGAAGAAATAGTGCAGTATCTAAGAATGGGAGTATGAAGTTGTAGAAAGAGCACAGAATCCTCAAAGACCTGTGCTCAACTCCTGGTCGTCCCATTTTGAGAGGCGTGTCCTTGACCAAGTTCCTTAAAATCTCTATCGTTTTCATTTTCCACATTTTGCACTGCAAGGCTAGTACTATCTTACCTTTCAGGGTTGTTGCTTAAAAAACCAGGGAAAGTGATAAGGCACTAATAATGACTAGTACCTAGTAGGTGCTAAAGAAATCATAAAGGGGGAGAACAGAAGCAATGACAAAGGCAGCATATATGCTAATCACATTCAAATCACAAATGCGCATTACAGCAGTGGCAGGTGTGGATTGCCCGAGGGCTGGGGGGCTCACTGAGGGAAGGGAGGGCTTGGCCTGTCCTGTCTGAAGTAATCCTTGTTTGCCAGTTGGCGGGTCATTTAGAGACAATGTGTGTAAACAATGTGTGCTCTCCAGTCACTGTTATCTGAAGGATGACAGATTATGGCACCCCAAAATACGCCACCTCGGCATAAATATTATTTCGAACTACAAGCATTTAGGAAACAGCAGGTACAGGAAGGGCACTCTGATCTCCCTTGTCTTCCTGAAAGCAGGAGATAAAACTCCCATGTGAAGGATGGCCTCCCTACACCAGAAGGAAAGAAATGCCCTCATCACCAGAGATGAGGAGCCTGGGCTGAGAGAATACTGTGCAAACAGACATTGTTAAAATAATCTTTTATCTTGTGGTACCTAGTGGTCGGTGAAGTGCCTGACTCTTGGTTTCAGCCCAGGTCCTGACTTCAGGGTCATGAGATCAAGCCCCCATATCTGGCTCCATGCTCAGTGGGGAAGCTGCTTTTCCCTCTCCTTCTGCCCCTCCCCCTGAATCTCTTCATCTCTCTTTCTCTCTCTCTCTCTCTCTAATAAATAAAGTCTTTAAATATATATATATCTTTTAGCTTGCTTTAGTCTCTCCATACACTCAGTTACTTTTCCACAAATGCCTCTCTTTGTTCAGCCTCATAATATATAAACACTTAGGCTTTGTCACTTCCTTGAGTCTTCATTTCATTATAAAGGCTCCTGCTCATACAAATTTGTATGCTTTTCTATTTTTAATCTATTTTTTGTTAAAGAGCTCCAGACAAGATCTGAAGAAGCTGAAAGATTTTTCCTCCCCTACATATCAAACACACTCACCATATATACACATATATGTAAAATAAATATACATAAATATATATATAATATATATATAATATATACATTTTAGATAATTAACTGGTTTTTAGAGACTTCTGCTTTTAGAACAATTTTATTGTGGCTGTCTTTGTTTTCCTAGTCCACAGTCAGGTCAAGACTAAGACAGGAGTGAACTATGGTTCTGATGAAACCTCACAATTGGAGTAACATCTGATCTGCATGTTCAATGCAGAGGACCATCTGCACTGGACACAAATAGACCAATGAATGGGGACCTCAAACAACCCATAACACAAAGTAAACACTGTTTTTGAAAAACTTATGTGACCAAATGGGTTAATACCGATTTAATTTTTCTAAGTTGTATTTCTTAGGTTGCTCTTTGTGGCTCTGAAATCAATTTAATCACAGCTACCAAAAGTAGCCATGTCTGGAATCTTTGAAACGTTTTCCATTTTATGCCCTCTGCCTCCAATAATTAGACTATATGATCACTTCTACAGGTTATACACACACACACACACACACTATCAACATATATTTCATTCCTACCATCTCTTTCTAAATCATTGAACTAAAATTGTTAAAACAAAAGCAGTCCAAAACAACAAAACAAAACAAAAAAATGAAACCTAAATGTTATCTCTTTTCCAAGACTAAATAGCTTTGGTGAGTCCCTCCACACCATTTCTTATACATACATATCCATATACAAACACAGAAATTAAAAATGTTTCATACATGGGACCCTGAGTGGCTCAGTCAGATCGGTATCTGCCTTTGGCTCAGGTCATGATTCTAGGGTCCTGGGATTGACCCCGAGTCAGGCTTCCTACTTAATGGAGAGTTTGCTTTTCCCTCTCCCTCTGCTCCTTGCTCTCTCTCTCTCTCTCTCTAAATAAACAAAATCTTTAAAAAATGTTTTATACAAATAAAATGATGCTTTCTCCCCCCATTTACTCTTTATATTCAACAATGTATAATGGGACATTTCCATGTCAACTCATAAATCTCTACAAGTACACTATTTTTATGTGATACCAAGAGACTACAGACTAATATAGCCTGCATCACTGTCTGCCTACTGTGCAGAGAGCTGCATCGGCTGAGGGACAAGAAGTCAACCATTTTGACCAAGGAATCTCTGACTTTTAACCTATAATGAAAACAGCGGAATCAGCATTTATGCTTTTTGTTGTTGTTGTTGTTGTTCCCCCTCAATACCCTTGTGTTTGCACTGTGGATACAACCTGGATACCACCATTTAGGGAGAAGTGACTCACTGTACTGACTCAAACCCTCAGATAGCTCATTTGATGCCTTTGGCTCCCTGAACAGTAATCAACCAGGTTCTCTACTTCAGTTGCCAAGGGAGATAAGCAAAGAGCTTATGATTCAAGCCACCTTAGATAAAAACTTCAATGCACAGCAAAATAAAAGAGAAAACACTTGCATTAAAAAAAAAAAAAAAAAAAAGAGTCAGGGAGCACTAACATAAGGAGAGGCAAACCCAGGAAGGAATCCTGCAAGAGATTATAAGCTATCTTTCACCAGAGGGGCTAACACTTTGCTTTATCCACTCCTGAATATTATCCTTCTGGGAATCATTACTATTGATTACTATGTCATTTATATGTATCACACTGTATTGTAATTATCTGTTTACACATCTGTCTCCCCGGAGTCTAGGGTCTTTGAGAGTAAGGACCATTTAAAGTTCATCATTGAAGAACAAGCACTTGGACACAGAGTATATTCTTTATAAAATACTTATTGAAATGAAATGTTCTAAGGAACATTTTAGAGACTAACCAAAAGAAGTCATGTACAATTGGCACTCTACATTGGTCCCCAAAAGCCCACATAGTCAGGCTACTATGGCCTTCCACATTCCCATTAGATAACTCTAGCCCTTGTTCACTCCTCTCCAACTACTGGGTCTTCTTTCAATTCTTAAATCAGCCAACTATATTGTTTTGTTTTGTTTTGTTTTGTTTTGTTTTGGGCTCAGAACCTTTAGGCAAGTGGTGCCCTCTTCCTAGAATTCTCTTCTTCTGGCTCTTAAGGAAACTAATTCCTTCTCATCCTCAAGTTTCAGATTAACTCCTAAGTGCTGACTACTCTGACCAAGCCTCTCTGCTATTTCTTCATTGCATGCTGTTAATTTTTTTCCAACACTTATCCTACCCTCTAATCATTTTGAAGATGGACTGTTCTTGTTTAGTATCTTCCTCAGAAGAAGCAAGTTCCATGAAGGATGTACCTTAGTGGCAGGACACATCCAACCTCGAGGATCCTCGAGGATCCTAAAGGATACTAGTTCTCTAAATACATGGTATATATCTGCTTACTGTGTTTCTCTTTTTCGTTTAGCTGAACTTCTGAATACAACAAGCTGGAGATGTTTGCAGGTCACAATCAAGAGAGAATTTTCTTTCTTTTTTTTTTTAAAGAGGGCATTCTTTTTGACTGGCCTGGGGAAATATATATGGTTAAAATAAAAACACTTTTTCCCATTGCTTTAATGTTCAATGAATATACATTATTTATAAATAATTAATATAAGTCAGAGATCATAAGTTTTCTTTTATGTTTATGGGTTACAAAATTTGACAAGCCATGTTCTGGAGCATTGATTCATTTGTTCACCAGCTTATTCATTCAATCAAATATTTATTGAGCACCTGCTATGAGCTGGGAATATGACTGTGAACAGAACCAACTGCTGGCACCTGTGAAACTTATATTCTATCTAGGGAGTCAGAAGATAAAACAAACCAAATAGAGAGACTTGGCTAGTGGCCCCTTTCTCCATCTCTGAAGCTAGCAGTGTTGCACGTCTCTAACACACCTTCCACAGTCACATCTCCTGCGTACAGCTGGGAAAGGTCTCAGCTCTAAAGGACTTGTGTAGTTAGATTAGCCTCATGTAGGTAATGACCCACCTTCCACATCTTCTGGGTACAGTTGGGAATTGTCCTCCCCTCTCAAAGATCTGTGTAGTTAGATTGGTCCCACCTAGATAATACAGGATATTCTCCTCATCTCAAGGCCGTAATGTAATTACGTCTTTGAAATCCCTTTTGCCCTATAAGACAACACAGTTACAGGTCTGAGATTAGGATATGGTCATCCTTGGAGGTCCATTATTTTGCCTACCACAGAAAACTAAATGAATTATTTCTCATCTTCCTTTGTGTTTGGATCTTTGGATGTTTGATATGCTCTTGCTTCCATTCTAATGGCAAAAATATATGAATCGGCAGCATTGAGAGTTTTTTTTTTTTTTTGGCAGCCAATTTCTGAATAGCTCCCACTTATATTTCACTGGAACTAAGAGGCTCCCCACTGAAACTTGTTTTTGTTTTTTGTTTTTTTTTAATAAATAATTATTTAACCAGTCTCTATCTGCTCCTACATAATGCTTTCTAAACAGTTTTTTTTTTTTTGGGGGGGGGGGGGTTGGCACTGTGTATATAGTCCCAGTTAAGAAAATTCAGACTGTGATTATTTATCACCAGGTAGATAAAGTCAGGTCATCTGTTGCTCAGTAATGAAGCTTTCCACATAGATTCAGTCAATACTAGGGGTGATTGATAACTATATGTGAAGGCCTCTTTAAACTTGCAAACATGGTAGGTGTGAAATTTCAGCTTGGGAACCTGAAAGAAATAAGATTTCAAAATTGAATCGATGACCTTCCTCTAGATAACTCATGTGGAAGACATGAGTCCAGTAGAAATATTTTTTTCATGATGTCATAAAAGTATTTCAGGAGATAGCCATTGGTTTCATGTATGAGAACATGGGACCTATTTGAACGGTTGGAAGTTTTAGATTATTTATTTTACTTTGTCTTTTAGTCCTTTCTACTTTCTGACAAGGAAATTATTTGGGTCTCGTTTTTTTCTTTCTTAATTGAGCCAAGTTACAAATTTTCCCTTCTTTTTTCTATCCTATTACATATAGTTTTTAAAGCTCAATATAGAAGTTAAGTTTTCCAATGAATAAATCCAATAATCGAAATTTATTTCCTAATTGATCCTGATTTTGCTTAATCAAGTACAAGCAGCAAATAAAGAACATGTATTTTTCCAAGTTTGAGGCTCAGAGTTTGCTTAATCATTATCTTTTGGTTCTCTAGTTACAATTTAACCTGAGCCACATTTTTACCCATTAAAATTAGAATAATGAAAGACTAACCTAAAATGTATATTTGCACACACAAATAATAAAACGTCTATGATACCCCTGAACTACCAAAATGTATTTAAGCATATTCTGATAAAATACCTACTAAATGATTAGGTAAAAATAATAATAAAAATATAAGAGTGCCAAATTTAACTAAGTGTGTTGAATTCTACCAGGGGATAAGAGATGCTCTCCTCCCCATCAAGTTTTGCTAATTCAGTAAAATAAATATTAACATCCTTCTCAAACAATTTACTACAAACTTATGAAAACTATTTAGGAATCCCTAAGAGATCTTAGTTTGAGAATTCTGATTCCTTATAACTGAATTCCTACATTTTCTAAATAAAAGCGTGGTGATTCAAAATCACATTTTTAATGAAACACTCAGGTACAGATAGCACTGGGCTAATTCACACACACAGTTGTACTACAACGTATAAGAGCTAAAATCACATAACAGGTTTCCTAATGGATTTCTCACGTTCTCATACAGAGCAAGCAGAGCATCGCACTACCTGTCTCTTGCTCCTCTATTAGCTCTCTACTGCTGCCCTCCAGCAAGGTGCCAGGGAAGGCTCTAAATATATTTGATTAGTTTCAGGCCTTCATTTTTAGCGAGTCATCACCCTCTTAACAGCAGATGATGCCCCCTGGTTCGAATCAATGTGAGTGGCCCTGGTTACAATGGGCTGGATTAATGATGAAAAATGTGTCGTCAGCCTAGAGGTCCTTGGACATTTATCACCCAATGGGTCTGCCAATTGGTGGGCTGCCCCTGGCTCATCAGCACAATACTTTCCCAGCTTTAAAGAGATAGTGTTCTTTTCAGATTAATTTAATGAGGCCTGGTAGGTGGAGAGAGGGACATGGAAGACAGTTAACTTGACAGTTAACTTGATAGATTTAGGTTCTATACATTTCAGTACTTCCATAACAAGTGTGTTTCCTTTTGAAATTTGCAAGGCAAGTACATGCCTTTTCCGGAAGTCTATAACTGCTGGTGTTTCATTCTAAATTTCCTTTCTTATAAAATAAAGCTAGAAAATTTTCTTAATATAGATATGACAGATTTAAAATGTTTACTGTTAACTATGATATTTCTAGAAGAACTTAATGCCTGATTAATTCTCAAAATGAAGAAATATAACCTTAACATTGTTGTATCCTATCTATCCTTTTTTTCCTTAAGTTTATTTATAATTTTACTGTCAGCTTAGAGTTCTTTTCCTGAACTTGATCATTAGTGCATTTACTTTCACTTGGAAAACAGAAAAAACTGTATAGAAGCACCTTAGGTAAGCTCTTCTTTTAAAAAAGTTTACTCTCAGTCTATATTCAAAAATGCTTACTTAACATTTCATTAATCATTTCTTACACTTCTCCAGATTACTAAAGTAATGGATATGTGGAAATTAAAATTAAAATATTATTTTATGTTTTATAAACAAGTCAAGTATAATATAAAAGCTTCGATGACAAATTGCTACTTTGGCAAATGTAACAAGAAAAAAAAGATTTTGTGTGTAATTTGTATAGTATCTTGTTGGTTTGAATCTAACAAAATTGGGAAAAATAACTTACTTTAAAAACCTATTAGTCACTGAAAGGAAACAACACACTTAGGTCATGGGTTAAGATTTGGGTAGGGAGAGATGAGAGATTTTAATGTCATTTCCAACATGGAAAATCCTAATAACATTATCCCTTTATTCTGAAATTCTTTCTTCCAAGAGCCATCTGAAGTTCAATTTCTAAGAAATTATAATGATCATTATGAAAAATGACTTTCTGATATAAACCAAATTTCACAAATCAAGTTTCACATTATATTTACTCCTTCATCCAATGCTATATTTCTAAAAACTCATTAATGTAGCCTTACTTTTTCAATTTTTGCATAAAGGACAAAACCTGAGATTTCATGGGAACTACTAAAAAACACAGCAAGTCAAAGGCACTGTAGGTTAACAATGGAATGTTGATTCCAGAAAATTTGGGAGTATTTTTTTCAGATTAGTAACAAATATTTGTAAACAAGATTTGCCCTATGACCATATCATCTTGACAATTAATGAGTGTTTACTGAACTGAATAAATGAACTCAATATTCTGCAGTCAGTGAAAGAAATATTAAATATACACCTATTGCATCCAATAACAAAATATTCAGTATGGAATCTGGAGTGATCAGAGAATATGAAGGACAGATTACAGAATACCCAGAAAAAGGACTTACTAAGGGTAACAAATAGCCATGTTAGGTTTGACACAAGTGAACTTACATGAAAAAGACACAGGCCAATTAGATATTAGCAGTCAATGGGGCCAATGACAAGAAGCAAGCTTAACTGAAGAGTCCCTCAGAGGATTTGGAGGAAGGCTGCAAATTGATCTACTGGATTAAGCTGCCACTGATCTTACTATTAATTGTAACTATAAGAACTAGCTATAAGACGTAGGAATTTTTTCTGGGTGGGATGTGAAGTAATAAAAATCCAATCTTTAAAAAAAAAAAAAAAATCCAATCTTTTAGTCAGTATCCCATGCCCATTGGTGTTTGTATAAGCTATCATCTCACATAAGATAAGTTAGTCTTTGTGGGTTTTTTGCTGTTGTTTTAGCTTTTGCTTTTTTTTTTTTTCTTTTGTTTTTCCAGATGTTTGGGGATAAGAAAACAATACAAAACTAAACTAATATCTGAACAGGTAGTATCCTGATTTCCACATTAAAAAAAAAAAAAACAAAAAAAAACAGACATGGGCAGCCTGGGTGGCTCAGCGGTTTAGCGCCGCCTTCAGCCCAGGGCTTGATCCTGGAGTCCTGGGATCAAGTCCCACATCAGGGTCCCTGCATGGAGCCTGCTTCTCCCTCTGCCTGTGTCTCTGCCTCTCTCTCTCTCTCTCTCTCTCTCTCTCTCCGTATCTCTCATGAATAAATAAAATCTTTAAAAAAAGTAAATAAATAAAAAACAGACACATACACATGAATAAAATAAATAATTCTTAGTACAGAGATATATTTGACAACCAAGCTTCAAAAAAAGAGTCCTTCACTTTCATTCTCATATTTTTTCACTTTTATGTAATTAAAAAAATTTAAGAACCATATGGGGTTTAAGACAGGAAATCCTTCAAAGGACTAACTACCAGGATGACTACTAGGGTGATGATATAATTCTATTTACTTTTGCTGATGAGGTCATAGCCTATTCTCACCTTCTGCTAATCCAAGGTCATGATCCAATTAGCACAATGAAGGAAATTTGTCTATTATTTTGTTGACTTAAATATACGAAGATTTCAAAGGTCCACAGATTTATCAAAATTTCCCTGCTGGTCCTCTTAGTAAGCCCTCATGCCAAGAGGAGTCTTTTCTGTGTAATTTCTCAAAGAGCTAGGTAGGACTGACTCTGCCCTGGAAACTGGCATCTTTTCTGAAACCAAAAAGTAACTATAACTAATCACAGATTTTGTTCTAAAAGCCATTTTCTACTCCTAGTTTTGATTATCCTACCAGAGTGAAAACTCAAACCATATTGAAAGAACGTTTACCTTTTAAAGTTGGCATACCACTTACGAAGCAGGCACTTCTGTGAACATATTGTAGAAACATATTCTAATATTAGTAAAGCAGAGTCATGTCAAAATAAAAATGTGTTCTTTTATTGAGAAGGAAATGATATTTCAAATTTAATAATAAATGACTTAGAGCACCACACTCTATCGTCAGTAGAAAATACTTTTTAAAAATTTACTAGCTAAGAAAAATTAGCTTGTGGTTCAAATCATTTGTCAGATAACTTGTTTTGCTCACATTGCAATTATGAGTAATGCCTGAATAACACAGGAATCTTGATCTTGGGGTTGTAAGTTCAAGCCCCAGGTTGGATGTAGAGGTTACTTAAAAACAAAATCTTTAAAAAAAATTAAAAATAAAATAAGATGAAATCAGGGAGACAGACGTACCATATGCAACTCTTAACTATAGGAAATAAGCTGAGGGCTGCTGGAGTGGGAGTAGATGGGCAGATGGGGTAACTGGGTGATGGGTATTTAGGAGGTCATGTGATGTAATGAGTACCAGGTATTACATGCAAATGATGAATGAACTCTACACCTGAAACTAATGATACACTATATCTTAATTAATTACATTTAAGTAAAATAAGATAGAAAGTAATAAAAAGATAAAGTTATACTTACTCCATAAGAATTGGTTCCAATAAATGTGTAAAGACAATCCAGCATTAGTGGAGAAATTTGTGATAGTGTGAACTTGATGACTTTACAAATTGGAAATATATTCACTTTAAACTCTTAGGAAAGTATTTTTGATATATATAAAAAAAGCATGGCCAAAATATTAAACATATCCATGATGTAGAGCATATTTTTATAAAGTTATGAAGGAAGATGACTGCACTGAAGGTGTACTGGCATTTAAATTTTATTTTTAAACTGTCTTATAAAAGAAAAAATAAATGACACATCTCCTCTGCTAAGCATCAAAAACCACATACCCAACTTTTCTAAGCCATGCAAAATTGCTTGTCTTTTCAATGTCCAGTTTGCCATTCTGTTGAGACATTATTTCCACAACTGCTTTCCCCAAACAGAATCGTATTCATTTTATGACGATGCTGTGTACTATCCACAATCATCTTACATTTAAAATAAAAGTGCTATTTGTAATGTTTATCTTTCTTGCCAGTATACTTTTACAAGTCTTTGACATGTCAACGTGAAAAATTTATAGATGTACAATAAAGCTTCATTGTAAGGATTTTCAAATAAACTAAAATGCATTTTGTGTTTGTCTAAAAGGCTCAGTAATGAAGCCCTGGGGACTTGTTTATGCATAGTGTTTTCCCAGCAGGAGAACCAATATTGGTCAGTTCTCCCGTCCTCAGAGGCTTTTCTCACTAAATGGAACAGCATTAGCTTTGTTCTTTAAGTCTAATTAACAACCAAATCATAAATTGTAGTCTTTGCCCAATTGGATTAAGCTCTCAGCAATATTTGTGTTAAAACATTCCTACTGCTTTGAATTTTATCAGGTAAAAAGGAAAAGCAAGGGCAAAATGGTAAATACCAAAGGCAAGATAGCGTGCAAGTTTAATGCATTAGTCGCTTATCCCGAGAGATCACGGTTCCTATCTGCCTTAGGTCGCACTTTTAAAGAGTTGAATGATCTAGAGAAATCCCTCATGAGTATTTAGCCCTATCACTGAGTCCCTGAACAATTAAGACTCTCTGCTCAATTTATGGCTCTCAACTGGGCTAACTGGTAGCCCGACGGGTCAAAAAATTAAGGTGCTTGCAATAACCGGTTCTCACAGTGAACTTACATTGCTCATTAGGATTATTTTAGGAAAAATAAAATAATATGTTCAAAGCACAATACCTGTCACCCAGTACATCATTAACATAAGGTAGCTCATATTACAGTACTTTCCACTGCTTTTTTTTCACTTTCTATTACTACTAACTGACCATAAAAACTTAAAGAAATATTCCAGACTTGTATAATACCTGTTTATTTAGTATCAAATAAGAGTATGCACTTGAAAGGCAAGGTTATCAATATATTTTTATCTTCCTAAAGTTCTGTATTTTGGTTTAGATTTCTGTTTGTTTATAATGCTTGAAATATTTCTAAGAGCATTTATACAAAATGTACTTCTGAGATGCAAATATTTTTTTAATCCCCCTGAGGTTCATGTACACGTTTCTTGCCAGCAGGTCCATTCACCTTTAAGATAAACTACCTTAGCACTTTTGTAAGCCACTATAAATTCTAAAAAGAAAACAGACATTACTATTTCAGAAGTTCCATCAAGTTACACCAGGATAATGATTTTGTGTACACCCCTCACATTTCTTATAGTCTAAGAGTGTAACTACTGAATAAAGATCTTCTTTTCAAAATCTAGTATAGAAGAGCAGAAACAAGTTCTTTTAAGGCATGTTCCTTTTATTTTTTTTTTAATTAAGGCATGTTCCTTTTAAAGAGGCTCTAGCCAAGATAAAAGTACAAAGTATGTTCAGCCAAAATATAATGCTTCCTTGCTAGATGCTGCCTGCCAAGATCCTCTGTGTATTTCACACATTATAATGCTGCTTCACTGTTTTCTCTAAAAAGAAGTTATATAGTTTTTGTCTGAAAGGAAAACAGAGTTCATTTTTATCTGATACATTGGGAGGAATGCTAAAGGAGCTGTTCAGGTCAAGATTTGTTTATAGTGCTTTCAGAGACAGTATCTTTTACTTTGAGAAACATCTGGCAGAACAGTTAAGATCAGAATTCATGTTTACTATTTTGCACAGGGATAAAGTCACCCTAAAAAAATTGCAAATGATTACAAGAGTATTACCTAGTACAGCCAGAATTTTCCAATAATTTTAAGTTACTTGTTCAGTTTTAATTGTATTTTAGTCTTTAATGAACGTCTGGAATATCACTGGTGCTAATGAAGATATGGATCTTCTTTGCAAAAGTTGCATGCATTCCTCAGAAAAAAAGTTTCAACTTCCCACTGAAAAATGTTTCATGAAACAGATATGAAGTTTCAAATTCAATGCTGAATCAGCCTGCACTACTTTTTTCATGGAGAGATAAAGCCCAAGGACAAAAGTGCTAACATCAGGAACTTAAGCTGATTGCAGTACCAGAGAACTCAACCAACTTGTTTAATGACTTTATATTCCACTTAAGATCCAATGACATATACTGCTGTCTTACCCAAGTATTTTCTTTTGCTCTAAAATTTATTCTTATATTAAATTATTATATATTGTGCAAGTTCACATACCTACTTATGTGTTTTATATAATCTCACCATAAAATAAACATCATATTTTAAAGACTATTTCAGGGAATAAAATCAGCATTCAAGAAAAGACATAGATTGAACAAATACTGTTTTGACATCTTCAAGGTTTGTTATGTCTTTGTCATAGTGATTGAGTGCTTGTCTGTGATACATTTCCCATACCCCTGCTAAAAAAGAGCACAAATATCTTCTTTAAAAAACAGTTATCATGGGGCACCTGGGTGGCTGAGTCAGTTAAACGTCTGCCTTCTGTCCAGGTCATGATCCCAGGGTCCTGGGATCGAGCCCCACGTTGGGCTACCTGCTTAGTGGGAGCCTGCTTGCTTCTCCTTCTCAATCTTCCTCTGCCATTCCCTCTGCTTGTGCTCTCTTACTCTCTCTCTCTCTCTCTAGCAAAAAATAAATAAAATCTTTAAAAAAAACAGTTATCATGACATATGAGGTAAATATCATTTGTCATCTTTCCATGGTCACTTCTAAGAGGGTTTGTTACAAATCTTCTCTTCAGTGTTCTTGTCACATCAAGCCCAGAATTCCTTCAGTTTCCATAAATATTTAAGATGGTCTACATTTTAACTCTATCATATCTATTTACAAGAGTTCACAGTGTCAAACCAAAGCAAATTAGTACAGTACGCATTTATGAAATTTATCACACCAGGAAAATAAAATTCTCAGAGATTTCATTAAAAGATCAAATGAATGAGGGAACCCATGAGAAGTTTCTCATTCAGCTAGAATAACATAAATCAATTTTTACAAAGTATCTGATACAATACTTTTATTTAAAAATGTGTTTTATATAAGGAAAATTGCATATAAAATGCATCCAGACTTTAAGTCTAGTATTTTGAACTAGAAAGCCAAATCTCTCTCTCTCTCTCTCTCTCTCTCTCTCTCTCTCACACACACATACACACAAAGTCACACAAATAATCTGGCCTCAAGTTGTAAATATTTGTTCTTAAACTAGAAATGTTATAATTTCTCACCATGCATCACTTAAAAACATATCCAAAGAATCCTTTTCTTTTAGATCGCTTATGGGCTGTCAAGGCTACAGATCTAAAAATATTACAAATATCCCCGTGGCAGACTTTCATAATTTCAGAACCAATATATGCTTTAATTTTTGATGATTATAAAATGTATAGACAGAGGGATGCTTTTGTAATTTCAGAACTAATATATGTTTTAGTTTTTGATGATTATAAAATGTATAGACAGAGGGATGCTTAGACTATAAAGAAACATAATAAAAATATTATCTTACAACATAATAAAATGTTATTGCTAGTTTTATCCTGAACAGAGTACGTTTTGCTTTAACACTATACATTATACTTTTAGTAGTGATTTTCTTCCTTCAACTAATCATGAACTCATAGATAAGTATGAAAATGCCACAAAAGGGCAGCCCGGGTGGCTCAGCGGTTTAGCGCCTGCCTTCAGCCCAGGGTGTGATCCTGGAGACCCGTGATCAAGTCCCACGTCGGGCTCCCTGCATGGAGCCTGCTTCTCCCTCTGCCTGTGTCTCTGCCTTTCTGCCTCTCTCTCTCTCTCTCTTTCTCTCTCATGAATAAATAAATAAAATCTTAAAAAAAAGAAAATGCTACAAAAAAAGCATACACATTCTCAGACAAAGCCAGTAAGCCCCCGACGTAATCACATGCCCAGAAACCTATCTCTTCACCTTTGTTTCTAGGGCACTGATGAGGAGGCAGGTGTCAGAATTTTTTTCCATAATCCTGACAGGTCATTTTGCATATAAAACACATCTAGACTTTAATAAACCTCTAGGGTAAAGGTATTTTGACAAATATTACTGCTTTCCTTCTTAATCCTTTAGTTGAAAAAGAAAACCCCATAATATACACTAATTTCCCCATATATTTCTAAGTCCATTCAGCTGGCTTTTCCCTTCAGAGTAAATCACATGTAAGTGAATAAGCCTACTTGATTTCATATCTCTCTCTTTTTTTCCTTTCCTCTCATTCTTTTTTTATTCTTTTTTTCTTTGGTAACATGCTGATTCAAAGGAAGAATCCACATAATGTCAAAAGGAATTAATACGTAAGCAAGGCAAAATAGGCCTGAAACCTCTCATGCTTAACATTATAAAAATTATGCTCTTACTCATTTACCCCGTTTGAAGATATTATTCCTATATTTTATGGTAATTTAGAGATTGGAAGCCATTTTATTTATGACATACATGTGATACATTGTTCTTGTAGTTGGATCAGAACTATTGCATTTAACATGTTTTATAATTTAGATTTCATCCCTTACTCAATTTTAATTTTGTAAAGATTTGTTTATTTATTCAAGAGACAGAGAAAACGTGTGTGTGCACACACAGACGGGAGAGAGAGAGAGAAACTCATGTATACCTTGTGAGGAGCAGAGAGCCCAACGTGGGGCTCCATCTCAATACCCTGAGATCACAGCCTGAGCTGAAACCAAGAGTTGGACACCCAGCTGACGTTACCACCCAGGCGCACCACCCCTTACTCAATTTTAAAATGAAGAGGTAAAGTCATTCACTGAAGCTTATTTCAATGGTTTATGATGAAAAAAAAATACACACATATATACCAATTATTTCATTTCAAACATAATATACTCTCGTTTTTATTCTTCAAACGATTGAGATCTGGAACATAAAAGAACTGCATAATTGATTTTCCTATAATTTATTGTAGAGACTCTAAGCAGAAATAAATAGAACTGGAGATGTTGTCTAGGATTCTTAAAAAGTAAAAAAAA
Source organism: Canis lupus baileyi (assembly GCF_048164855.1). Lineage (NCBI taxonomy): Eukaryota > Metazoa > Chordata > Mammalia > Carnivora > Canidae > Canis > Canis lupus. Next base: position 13,875,023 of record NC_132867.1, read on the forward strand.
AAAAAGTACTAATGTGTAGAAATGTTTAAAAAAAACATCGAATGTAAATTAGTAAAGTATTTTATAAGTGCAACATGTCATTTATATTCATCTGCCTATTAAAACAAGACCAAAGACAACAATAAAGATTAAAAGCCTCATCATAAATATAAAGATTTCAACTAAATATTTAAAATCAAGTCGTCTAATTTGAAGCATATTTATTTTAAATTGGCATTCAATAACTTTAGGTGCAGTTTGGGTGTTGAATAAATGAGCCCTTTGGGCACCAAATGGAAATTTCAGACTCCCAAGAATAGCAAAACCAAACCTATGCACATTACACTTTAAAATGAAAGAATTAGTTTTATTTTGCTCAATGGCATACATTTCAAATTAATCTAGATAGACAAGTTAGATCAAGTACTAATTTTAGATTCTTCTAACCTAACCACTCCATAGAAGAAATATGTTAATACGGATGGCTTATTTAATCCTAGATGCTGTTTTATTTTTATTTTTACAATGAAGGATCAGTCTTATTGTCTTCATTTTCATTTATTTCAGTGGGAATTTTGCAGGAGAAACAATGGCTATGATTACATTTTGTGATAATGATTACAGAAAATGTATAGCCTTTACTCTCTGCCTCCAGAATATTAAGAGTACAAGTTTAAAACCAGCTGATGTTGATGTGGTTTATAATACATTACATATATGTAATAGTTCAGCAGACCAGTTAGATCTGTAAATAATGCATAACCAAAAGAAAGTTGAAGCAACTTTTTATTAGCTAATCAGCAAGCAAAAGCATTAAAATGCGAAGTAGTAATAATAAAAAGGCTGCAAGTCTGAAGCCAGATGAACAGGATTAGAATTGTAACTTAGCACAAATAGTGGTGTCACATTATGCAATCCCATGGAACCACAATGCCCACGTCTGTAAAATGGGATCACTGCATCTACCTTTAAGAATTGTTATCAGATGTAAAGAGGTAATCATTAAAAACCAGGTTCTTATTACAGAAAATAAAACCAAACAGACAAACAAAACCTCTCTGTGTCTCTGTAAAAGTCCTTGCAGTCCTCTGTGCTCCGGAGAAACTGCGTGGGACTAACGTCTATCTCCATCAGTTGCTTTCTGTTAGAATTTAGATTTCACTCTTGCCTGGATCATCTTTCTCTTCTGAAGGGTCCTTTCATCCTGCAGCTCCTTCAAACCATCACCTCCTATGCTACCATTAATCACTTATTTTTTTTACTCCCTTGCCACTTAGAATAGAAAGTTATTAGTGTATGGAATCTGCTCTTTATAAGACCATCACCGAACTTTCTGTTCTTAAAAAACTTTGGGCCTTTCTCCCGATTTACTTCATTTCAGTTCCCCCATAGCATTTGATATCTTATCCACTTCTAGTCTCCTTAATCTCTGTGATATTGACATTTTGTTATCCCTCCTACTTGTCTGCCCACTCCCTTGTTTCCTTCTGTGATTTGGTTTTAGTCTCTCTTCCAAAAATATCTTCAGCATTATCTATGTCTCCGTATAATTTCTTCTTCAGTAATTAGTCCTTGACTACAATTCTAAACAGATAACTTTCAATTTATGGATAACTCAAACTGAGATGCTCATGATATATTTCCCCCAGTAGATCCTCAAATAAATATTTTCTTCCAACCTAAACCTATCTCTACCTTCACTCTTTTTGATGGTACCTATCTCTACAGCAGCCTTGAACCCACAAAACTTGTCAAATTTTGCAGGATCTGTTTTTAAGTATCTCTGCCATCCATTATTCTTTATTTCTATGGTTACTTAGCTATTTCAGGCTGTGATTACAATTAAATTCATCAGTAAGTTCTGTAAACCACAAGTGCCAGGCATTATGTTGGAATCTGAGCATGTGAAAATTAGTATTTTATTATCTTAGTCTGATTTGCTCAATTGTAGATCCCAGAATATCCTCTAAAGCTTTTCTCCCCCAGTTCATTACACAGATAACTGAAGCAGAGTGTTTTCATGTGAAACCTGTACTCAGAAGCAGTGGATTTATTTTTACTTTCTATAAAATAACAGAATTTCTTGAAGCTGACAATGAAGGACTACCTAATGTGAAGCAAATGTACTTCAATATTTTCTTTCATTCCTAATAAATGTATTTTACATGTATTTAAGAAAATACATGTATTTTCTTACCTGTTTTCACTCACAATGTCCCACCAACTTGAAGTCCCCTCTCTTTTCCATCTCCTTGATGTGCAAACCCAACCCCACCATCCATTTTATGCACACTGCAATTGCCAACTTTCCATCCATCCCTATTTGGCTCCCACAAACAGAAGTAATCCTTTGAACTTTCAACATTCCACCTGTATCACTTCTAGATCTGATATTTTCCTCTCTATCATAGTTCTCCTTCTTAACATATCATCCCCTTTATTAGAATGTAATATTATTAATGGTAAAATCTACGTCTAATTCATCTTCCTATCTTCCACAATGCCTTATGCATAGGGAATACTTCAGAAATTGTCATCAGTGGAATGGCTGCATTGCTAGTTTTGAATTATATTCAAGAGATCAAATATTTCATGAATCTTAGAATTTAAAAATGAAGTAAGATTTGTAAGGATAAAACACATGCACTTTATAATTAGTCCACATCAGTTCTGGAGGTTCAGGTTATGTTGTCCAGTAGCAAGAAAACCTCCAGAGTCCTTATTTATTACACCAATCTTATAAACATGCTTCTAATCATTCAGCAAACATATCTATAAATATTTTTATCCTGGAGGTTTCGTTGGTGTTTAATGGGATCTAATGATGTCCAGGGCCATAAGGGAATAGATAATAAACCTCAGATGCAACCTGATGTGAAATACATGATGATTAAAGACAGCAGAGAAATTGGCACTGTATGCTCATGTGATAAACAGCATAATACAAATCAACAAGGAGAGTGGAGATTTTTATGAATCACAGCATATCACATGAAAATAAGAAAGTTAATCAATTCAACAGTGATTTATTAAGCATATATTATGTGATCAGTGATCTGCATCATGTTCTAGAGGTGATCAGGAGGTTCCAGTCTGTATGAAATATCAAGGCAACTGAAACAACAAAATAATACACAAGCAATAGCTTTTGTCATTATCGCATTTGTTTGTAGGTCTGCCATAACAAAATCCCAGATGGGGGGAACTTAAATATCAGAAACTATCTGAGATCAAGGTTTCGGCAGAGATGCTTCCTTCTCAAGCCTCTCCCCTTGGCTTGTAGGAAGGCTGTCTTCTCCCTGCATCCTCACATGATCTTCCCTCTGTATATGTCTGTGTCCTAATCTATTTATGAGGATATCAGTTCTACTGCATTAAGGCCCACTCTAATGATTTCATTTTAGGATAATCATCTCTTTAAAGATCCTATCTCCAAATACAGTTACACTCTGAGGTACTAGAAGTTATGACATATGAATTTTGAGAGACACATTCATCCCATAACAACTATTACTACCTGGTCATCTGTCTAGTTGAGGAAGTAATCGCTATAGCAAAACTGGAAAAAAAAATAACTCTTAGTCTCCTAGAACTTCCAAAGATCATAAAAAAGACAAGCATTAAGCTTTGAAGGTTAGAACTAGCAAGGTTTTTCATTCGTGCTTTATATTTATATTTGTTTTTGCCTTTGAGAATATTGCATATTTAACAGGTTAGTTACAATAAAATATGAGTTGGCATTGGTGAAATGCAGAGTTGCAAAGATGATCTGGAATCTGATTAGATACATGATAAAAGCTTAGGGGAGAGAGTAAGATCAAGGAAAAGTTTTGTTTGTGTGTTTGTTTATTCCTTCTACTGCCTAAGAGAGAAGGAATAACTTGTAGGACACTCAGAAATACTTAAGAAACATTTTCATTCAAAAACAAATTTGGCGACTTGTATTTTATGAAAAGTGCTTGCATTCAGGAGGTCTCAGACAATGTCATATCTGGCCTGGTTACACGAATCTCTAGGCATTCTTTATTAGCACCTTTGTTTTCTTAAATTTCTTCAGCTGTGGGGCTGTCTCATCTCTATGGAGAGACTGTGCAGCTCACCCACTCACTGTACTTTCATGGATAAAGCTACAAATGGCACCGAGCCCTGCTTCTGTCAGCCCACTATTCATTTAGGCCTGCTCAGTCCACGGTCTGTCTTCTCATCAGCTGATCGATAGGTTGGCAGCTCTCTTTGGCTAAACTACTCAATTTAGGAGGATGGACTGTTGCTCTCTCATGTATTATTCAATAGAATGGGCTCAAATTCAATCCCTCCCCCATCCCACCTCAGACAGAATTAATCATTCCCTCCTTCAGAATTACTGTTCTAGCTTGTATATACCTCTATTATGGTGCCGATCACACTGCAGCTTATAGTAATTTATTTGCATGTCTTTCTCCTCTCCTGAGGACTCCTTTAACATGAGAACTATGTAGATCTTTGTTGTCCCAACCCCAGCACAAGGACTATACTCTGTAGTCCTCAAACACTATTTGTTGAATGGATGAATGAATGAATGAATGAATGAGTTATCTGGTTGATCCCACCACCATAAATACAAAGTGTTAGTACAACGGAGGATACCAATATGAATTCTGCACATATTTGGTCTCAGCTATTGGAAATTTCTTGGTAGGCACTAGTGTAACCTCAATTGGCCTTTTTTTTTTAAGATTTCCCTATCTTTATTTAATGGAGAGTTTTGGCTTTCTTTTCTTCTGTTTTAAGATTTATTTATTTATTCATGAGAGACACGGAGAGAGAGGCAGAGACGGAGGCAGAGGGAGATGCAGACTCCTCACAGGGAGCCAGATTTGGGACTAAATTCACCGACCCTGGGATCATGACCTAAGCCTAAGGCAGATGCTCAATCACAGAGCATCCAGGCGCCCCCTCAATTGACCTTAAGGTTAGTTTAAAAAGTTGCCAAATATAAATTATTTCCAAAGTAATAAAATAAACCTCTATGAAGGAAATAACCATTTACAAAGAATCAGAAGTTGAGCGACGATTTTCATTAACAGCTGGATGCATATGGCTAAAACTATACATATGATTTTTGTGGTTCATGAAGGACTCAGGGTTATCTCACAAAAATCAATCATTGTACCAATAAGAGAAATGTTAATTGTTCTACTAAAGAAATGCTTGATTTAATCAATTTTAATGGGCTTACAACAAAACTATGTTAATCAATTTATATGTGATTTTGCATTTCAAAATATTTTCAAAATAATTAAATATTTGACAAATTATATACACTGAAATAATAAGAACAAACATCATTAGTACATTCTGAAAGACTCAAAAAGCCAGCAGCTTCATGTATCATTCATTCTTCTTAGTTACAGTAGTCAATATGCATTTTCAGTCTAAACAATTCATGTTCAGAGTGATCTGGTTAAGTCATATCCCTGTCCTCTTTAATTTCTGCAAAGATTTTAGAAAGGGAAATCCACTTCGTGCACCTTAGGGGCCCCAGGCATGTGTGAGAAAATATCAGCTAAACATTACACTTAGGTCCTGTTTTTTTGTTTTTTTTTTTTCATTCCACATGTTTAAAATTATATGCTGAGAGAAAAATGCTTAAGTGGCAGAAGAATCCTACCTTAATAAATTCAGACCTAATGTCCTCAGTCACGGGTGAATTCCTTCCCCAGAATGACACATGGCTTTGGAACATACATGGAAATAAGGAAAGAGCCACTCTGTTAGCTTCTCCAGTAAGAATGGGTTGTTTCTCCTCCTCTCAACAGTCATTACCTCCAGGGCATTGGCAGATCATCTTGGGAGGTCACCTAATCGAGCCTAACAGATGTTTAGTATGAATTCACTATGAAACCTTAAGCTGTTGAAGCTTCCTGGCACAACCAAAATGCATTTTGGTTTATCTTTTCTAGTTCTTCTATTACAACAGGTGGGCAACATTACACACTGGCAATCAAGTGAGATTTAAATAATCTAATACTTTTAAATGTTACTCTTATTTAATTAGACCCTGAGGGTCTCTTGTAGAGGATTATTAGAATTTGTTGTAATAAGTACGTACAGAGTTTTTAATGGTCCCTACTGATCAAGTTAAATGCAACTCAGAATCTGGACCAGAGTAGTAATCTTTCAATAACCTTTTTGCTTGAGAGCTCTAAAGGTCAGTACTAACATCTGGGTGCTTTTGTGGGATTTTATAGGTGGATGTTATGGGCCACACAATTGCCACATATGAAAATATACATTAATATTCTTTTTTTAAGAACTTCTCTCTTCCTCCCTACCTCTCTCTATATATCTATATCTACGTATATCATTACCTTTACTATTTATCTTCATATAACAAGTTTTACACAATTTGGGAAACATTTAAGAACTTGTTTTTAAACAGAAGTATGAGATGAGGTCTTTATTACATAGAGATAATACATCCCTAAAGTGTTTATGAACTTCATGGCATTTCCTTTTAAATTCATTTTCCTGGGATGCCTGGGTGGCTCAGCAGTTGAGCGTCTGCCTTTGGCTCAGGTCCTGATCCCAGGATCTGGGAATCGAGTCCCACGTAGGGCTCCCTGCGAAGAGTCTGCTTCTCCTTCTATGTCTATGTCTATGTCTATGTCTATGTCTATGTCTATGTCTGTGTCTATGTCTATGTCTCTGCCTCTCTCTGTGTCTCTCATGAATAAATAAATAAAATCTTTAAAAATAAATAAATGCATTTTCCTTCATCCAACTGAGATGGTATATAGAAAAATGGGTAAAAGATTCCTATAGATAGTTTAGAAGCACTTTCTACCCTTTACCTCTTACCACAAATCATTTAACACTTTCACTCTCGATTAGTGTTAAGCTTGTTCTTCTACATTTGGTTTGATGATTCAAATAAGGTTTATTTTTCTAGACCTGCTCTGCACCATGGAGCTCATACAAAATATGCTCCCTGTTTTATTTCCTATCTGCAGTGCCATATACCACTTACAAGTATTCTTAGTGGTAAACAGAAGATTAAATGTAAGTGTTAGACCTCATCAACACTAAACATGGGGAAGAATGTCTGTGGCTCTTTTCCAGGCGGCAAATTAATGCATCGCTGGCAGTGGTACTCCAAACAAGCCCTGATGCTTTTATCGACTCCCTCACCATCTCAAACACAGCTCGGTATTCAGTCAATACTTGTCATTCCATGGGAGCCACTAACTCACTGTTGCTGCCAGTCTTCCTTATCTAATTACAAATAGTCTCCTGTTCATGACAGTATTTCCTTAACAGTGTATACCCAGGACTACAACTTGTTAAGAGACAATTTAACCAAAACTTTACTCGTTGTTTAAGACCTCTTCTTAGAGTCACATATATTTCCTTAGTAACAGCAACTTCTTCTCTATTTTGTTTGTTATGTTTGCTCATTTGTGTCTTTATGGAAAGCAACAAACTCTACGGGAGTCTTAAGATTATGTATTTCTGTGTAAAATAATTAAAAAAAAAAAAGACAGGACATGAATAGCAACAGAAAAGAGTGTCAGTCAAGCCATTCTTTTTAATGTCGTTAAATCTAATTAGCTAGATGCTGCTCATATTTAAAATGTGACGTTTTTCTTGCCTCCTACTTTTATATATTTCTCCTGGTCCTAACATCTTCGCATAAAATATTTATGGTTTTTTAAATAAATGAATTTTTTTTTCAAAATACAAATCTTGTTAAAAACATGTGTTTGTACACATTCATATGTTCGGTGAAAGAATAAAATATATTTGCATAGCAACATTGAAAATAATAATTGATAAGGAAATATGTACATGAATCTTTTATTTAACTTTTCTTCTTTGTAGATTTATTAAGTAAACTTAATAAATAAACTTATAAACTTAATAAGTAAACTTATCTATAGCAATGCAATGTCCTGAGAAGTGAAGAGTTATTAGCAAGTGACCAGGAGTTTTGAATCCTATTGTTATGGATGGGAAGGCCACTGACAAACTATACCTAAAGGCAGTTACTAAATGTTAAAGCTCTCTGAATTTTCATTATGCAAAAGGCAGTTCAAAAAAGTCTTCCATATTCAGTGTTTCTAAGAAATATTCTGTGACTAATAATAATGAGGATAACTAATTTAGAAATAAAAAGAATGCATATAGTAACTAACCACAAATTATATGTTGCTGTATACCTAAGATACAGAGTACTTTACAGTGAATTATTTTGGAACTATTGATAGATATCTAAGTATCCACATTGATACCAATATTCACACACACCTAGCATCAGTGTAGTGCCTAAACAACAGCAGAAGAGAGAACAAGAAAATATTTCCGGGGATCCTGGGTGGCTCAGCGGTTAAGCGTCTGCCTTTGGCTCAGGGTGTGATCTTGTAGTCCTGGGATCGAGTTCCACATCAGGCTCCCTGCAAGGAGCCGGGGTCTCCCTCTGTTTAGGTCTCTGCCTCTCTCTCTCTCTCTCTGTGTCTCTCATGAATAAATAAACAAAATATCTTTAAAAAAACCCAACAGATAATATTTCTGTCCCAACTCGCACTGAAAGTTAACATTTTGAAAGAAAAAAAGATTAAATTTGCTTTTATTATGCATAGCCTTCCTATTTTCAAGATATTTCTGCAAAATACTAAAGGAAAAAAGAACAGTTTTGTCTTTAAAAACATTAGTAAAAATATTTAAATGCAATCCTGAGCCAAAAAATCTTATGTAAATTGAGGAGTTTTATATATACATGGCAAAAAATAATTGTATGTACATTGAGAAGGTTAAAAATTATTTCAATGAACCGAAATGGTACTTACTTGAAATATTTATTAGTTGCTCAGATTTTTAAAAAGTTTCCCTTTGCTGGTTCTCCTGAGCATACATTCTCAATTGTTTTAATAAAGCAGGATGCCTTCTATTAATCTGAAGCACTGAAATCAATCTATGAGTGTACATTTTGAGTCAAGCAGGTTTTGGAGATTTCAAATCAAGTCTGTCAAGCATGGGTTAAAGGCGAACACACCAAAGAGCACATTTTCCTTTAAAATATCAAAATCCACAACTGAGTTATTGACATACAGTCCTAGGTGACAGAGCTTTGAGATACTCTGAAATCACATCCTAATCTGTGTGTTGGCATCTCCAGGTCTACAGGACAAAATGATGAGTAAGTGGGAAAGAAAATATGGATTACACGTTACTGAAAGGGTATGCAGCAGACATCTGCAAGGCCTGCCTTGTCCCATTGCTATCTCCATCTATCCGACCTTCTGTAGTGTTCCCTCCCCAACAAGTTTCTATTCCCTTGTCTTCTTCTCTGTTCTTTACTCTCTTCCTGTTGTTAAATTTTATGTTGCTTTTTAAAAGACTATTTATTTATTTATGAGAGACACACAGAGAGAGGCAGAGACATAGGCAGAGGGAGAAGCAGGCAGATCCGAGGACCCCAGGATCACGACCTGAGCCGGAGGCAGACACTCAACCACTGAGTCACCCAAGCAGGCATCTCAAATTTACATTGTTTTTATACATTTATCTTTTGTCTACCTCTTTCACATGGAAGCTCTATAAAGACAAATTTTGTCTCTGTTATCTACTGTTCTGTCTCTGACATAGTAGATGCTCGATATACATTTAGCTGAATAAATGTACTAGAAAATATTGAAGGAGTTGCAAAAGTATGGGAAGATAAATGCAACATTTCACTTGCACATATATACATACATACATATATATGAATGAAAGGGAAATTTATGTGGTTAACTGGAAAGCATGAAGGAAAAAATGTACTTAAATCAATTCACCCACAGTTTTTGTAGGATAAGTGACATTTCTATCCTGTCTTCTAGTAATTACATCCTAATTTCCAATATATATGATTAATCAGAAAAATGGAAAGGTACACTGAAAACTATTACCAGCAAAATTAAATGATCGTATTATTACATAAAAGATAGTATGAAACGTGAAAATATTATTTGGTGTTTAAAGCAGATAGGTTCTTAGAACCAAAGGACATGATGAAGAGTATATTTCATACTCATCTGTCTAGATTAAAAAAAATCTTCAGGGATCCCTGGGTGGCGCAGCGGTTTGGCGCCTGCCTTTGGCCCAGGGCGCGATCCTGGAAACCCCGGATCGAATCCCACGTCAGGCTCCCGGTGCATGGAGCCTGCTTCTCCCTCTGCCTATGTCTCTGCCTCTCTCTCTCTCTCTATGTGACTATCATAAATAAATAAAATTAAAAAAAAAAAAATCTTCAGGGGTTTTGGACCTAAAATTTTGTTAAAATGCAAAAGTACTTTGGATATGTTCTTATAGTTTCCATTCTAATTAATGAGATAAAGCCAGGCTTAACATAAAGTAGAGATAAATAAAGAGCCAGTGGCTAAAATTGGCATTTGTTTAAACTATGTTTGTGTATTTTACATATCTTCTTAGCCAAAAAATTAATGAATTCACAAAACAAATTATCGATAGATTATTCAAAGATATGTTTTGTAAATAAGGAGTCTAATATTTTGGTGCTTGACATGAAGAGTGTCAAGTTTGTATTTTTGCTTCTTGGTTTTGATCATATTCTGTCTTCAGTGTGGAAATTTTACATAATAGAAGGAAACTGAGGTTAACCAAAATAAGATGTCACATACTTTTGGAACTAAATTCATTGATAGTTTTAACATATTGCAGTTTATTCCTAAGAAAATAAAACAACTTATTTTCATTAATCTAAAGACTTTTTTTTAAGTTTGAACATGTGTGGATCTAGTAAGATCCTCAAATTTTTGGCAGCAGAGATAAAGAGTAATAAATTCACAAAATGAAAAAAAAACACAGTTCATTGTGGTCTTATCTTACTATGATATATGCTTCTGGAATTCCATGTATTAGATAAATAGTCTACACCAACTCATATTTCCCTATTGGCTTGCATTATAATTTTAAAGATGTTTGAAACAATAAAAAAAATCAATTACAAACTCTAAAATTTACTTTAGAGATTATGTGTTTATGAACAAATAGTCTAATGGTACACAAGCCTTGAAAGTACTCATACAATCGGCCCACATACACATCACATACATATCTGTTTATTAGGCATTCTCACTGGCTTATTCTTATTTGAGTAGGTGACCACTATCCATCATTCTTCAGGGTCTCAGCAGTGATCACCAACAGAAGGCTATTTCTTTACAGACTTTGGTTGAAGTAAACACTCTTTTCTCAGTTCACTCTTAAGTATGAAATTTGACCATTTCCTGCTTCTTCAAAGCCTCTTTTTTGTTTATGACTCCCTAGGTTCACTCAATCTTTTAGAGGTCTCCTTTCCTATTCCTTCTCCTGCTCCTGTCCCTTGCTACCTAAAATGTAAGTGCCACTGCCCACTGCAGGTTAACTCCCAGCCTTCTCTCTCTCTCTCTCTCTCTCTCTTATTTTTTTTCTGAACTTTAGTCTTTAATGATTCTGTCTATTCAGATAGCATTAACTTCCTTTAACTAGATGATTCCTAACCCATGTGACTCTGACTTCTCTCCCTACTTATAAAATGACATTTCCAAATCTTTGTCTGGGTTTTCCATTAATGTATCAAACTTTACATGTACCTAGCCAGATACTGCCTAAATCAAATTGTCTTCTCAATATTCTGGTTTTCACTAATGGCTCCTCAATTCTCGGTCATGGATTTAAAATCTTGGAGTTATCTCTTTCCACCCTTGCCTTTGTCCAGGACTTTCCCAGCTTGCAAGTCCTGTAAATTTTACCTAAACTAATCTGACATATTTATGTCCTTTCCATTACACTATCCTCTTCCTGGTTTAGGCTTCATGGTTTCTCACCCACACTACTATAACAGCTTCCAAATGATTATCCATTTTATCAAGGTTTCTGTTTCAACTTAGCCTACATTTGCTAACATGTAGTCCCAGAACTGTCACTTCATGTTCAAAACTTTGATCACTCCTCATTACACACTAGTGAAGTCAGAATTTTTGAGTCTAGAATTCAAGAACCTCTTTGATATAGTTACAACTTACATTTCTGCTCTTGTCTCATGCTACTCCCATTTACTAATTCTGCAAATAAATTTGGAAAGCTAAGTTTATAGACTCCAATAGCTTTATAGTTAACAATATATGCAAGTACCGTGTAGAAAAGTAGTATATAGTGATCAGAGAAAGACTCTAGACCCAATTAAGTATATGCTTTGGCTCTAACAGTTATGACTAGATGTATGACTTCAGGCAAATTCTTAATCTCTCTTGGACTCACTTTCCACATCTGTAGAATGGGAACAGTAATAGAACTTTTCATAAGGTGTGAAAAATATATGCATTGTTAATTGAAACCATTAAGATTATGTGACTCATTGTATGCTTTAGGTATTAAAAGTGAGTCATACTTTAAAAAAATTTCATGATGACCTTTAGTTGTATTTATATTATGAGAGGCTTTAAGATACTGAAGAATATCCTCAAACGTCACTGTCTTATGAAGCCTCTTTATTTTCCAACACTAAATGTATTTTTTTCTTTAGGAAATCCTATAGAACTTTTAAAATTTATCTATATTGTTTAATGTTTGGCATAGAAGAGAGATGGGTATGTTTCTGTTTTAAGAAACAGTGTTCAAAAAAAAAAAAAAAGAAAGAAACAGTGTTCAATAAAGAGTGAAATTCCAGAAAGAAGGGGTTATATGTCAAATATAGAATGGGAGTAAATGAAAACCATAAGCATAACTAGACAGGCTAGCCTTAGATAAGAGTATCAGAACAGAACCAAAGAGAGAAGGATAAATGATAATTTGGAGCAATCTTGAGATAAACAGGAAAAAAAACTGAAATAATTCACATATAATAACTACATATTTCTTGATGAAACACAGGTTAAAGTTATCTTCTAAGAGTGAAAGACAAAGGTGGTATGGGAGGAGGAGAGATCCACAGGAATTAATAATTCTTTTTAATATTAAAAAATAGCAAGTAACATTAAAGCCTGAGTTACATGCTTTTCAATTTAAATCTATTAATGGAAGTTATATATATATCAGATTCTGGGTTGTATAAAGAAACCTCTTCTCCTTTGCAAGAGTAATTTATATATTTTAAAATTTCAAAACATTTTAATTGTTCTCTATGCCTGAGGCAATACTAATTACATTGCAAGTCTTATTTAAAATTCATCATTAGAAGGATTTTCTTAGTCAAAGGTATGGGGACAGTAAACATGTGACCCAGTTAATATCTTGGTTAAAAGGTACCATTACTTTATAAACTACCTAGTTTAGAAAACCTAGCTTGAGAATAGAATTCTACTCATAAGGGGGAAAAAATAACAACAAACATGAGTTAGTGAGAAATGAAGAGTTTGGAACATAGTGCTAAGGATTATGATTATTCCATTTACTTTCATTCTTATACTTTTGGTAAATAAATAAACATGTGGAAAGTTGGGGATATATTACACATTTAACTTTTAGAATGCCTGAGGCATTGTATATCACAATGAGAAAATAGGACATGCCAGATGGTAGGTGTTTGGAATCAAGAGCAATTTCCCTTATGGTCAATTCTAAGACAACAAAGGTTGTACTTTCTAACCTCAAGAGGATTGAGGGAGATAATATTCCCTCTTTATAACCACTGGGCCATCTAAAATCCTTCAGATATAATATCTCCAAAACAAAATATGTATTGCTAACTGATTACAAAATGTTTTTGAAAAGATTAAATATTAATAATGCTTTAGAATAAATTGATATAACATACACGTCTTCTATGGAAAAAGAAATAACAATGTTAAACCTGTATTAGGGGATAAATAGAGAGATAGATATAGATACCCTATATATTAGGAGATCTATACATATGTATCTATCTCATTTGTTTCATTATTTAATGTTTTATGAAAACTCTTTTAGAAAGGCATTATTATCCCTATCTTACAAATAATGAAAGTGAGCGACATAAAAGGTCAAGTAACTTACCCAAGATCAGGTGTTTTATGTAGCTAAGCAAAGCCTCTCAGATTCCAAATCTGAGTTTTTGTATCAAATACGTGAAAGGATAAAAACAATGAGAAAAAAATAACACTAAAATAATATGGTAATTTCTTATTTTTAAAGCAATATACTTGCCAAATTGTTAATTTGAAAAAATAATGGCATGGAACCATTCCATGAAACATGAACACATTTCTGGTGTTGAAAAGATATATTATAACACATAAAGACTTTAAAAATAAATATTTGACATTTTTAAAATCAAACTTCTAAAAGTTATAACAGAGGCTTAAATGTATAAAAATTGTTAGCATGCTGTCTAGTCTTAAAATCTACCTATACCTTCTTCTAAGTAGCTTTTCTTCCTTCACAAAATGTCCTTACCTTCCAAAGTCTTTAAACATACGGGCCACACTTTCTAAATCATGGATGGCTCTTCCAAGGGATTAATTCTGCCTTGTTGATTTACCTTGTCTATCTACCTGACATCTCCACTCCATTCAGAGTTCATTGAAGGCAAACATTCTCCTGATTAATGGCTAATTTATTATTTGCCTTGCAAATGTTTATCTGCTGGGAAATGGGATAAATACTTCAGTTCTGACAAGTAGGAGGGCCACTATTTTAGGCCTGATGGAATGGTCAGTTGATGGCATCCCAGAGGACTTGTGCCTTGCCTTGGTTTTCCGAGACAATCTTCTGCAAAGCTAAGTATCTATTTTTAATGAGTGCAATGGAAAATCAATTAGCTAGTGGTTTATGAGAGGAAATTAAGACAACTTTTGTATGGCATCTTACAAGCCCTATCAGAAATAACCTCCATATGCAATCACTTGGCAGTATTGTAACCTAGTTACTTAAAATAAAAGGACACCACCAAAATCATAGACTCGTCGATATATTTACCAAGCTCGAAAATAGCATCACTGAAAGCACTTAAAAGAACACACACACACTAACACTTAAAATAATAAAATGGACAAATATGAAAATGTTAACAACTTTTCTTGTAAATGGGAGGTAATTTTTGTTTCACAGTTTGTACATTTTAATATTTGCCAAATGCTATAATAGAAACATTCCTTTCAAAATCTTGTAATTGGTATTTAAGAACATATTTCTCACAAAGAAAAAATACATCTGATGTGTGTCATGAATGCCACACAGACTGTAGAAAACCAACATCATATATCAAATTATTTTCATCTCTACAGTGACCAATTCTATAGAAAGCAACTCTCATGAGACAAAAGGCTTGAAAGTATTCTTAATCTATCCTTTTTGTGGGGAAGTAGACAAAAATGTGTTTATCTATCTATGTACAGATACTTTTACTTTGATGTTAAGGAAATCTACAGTAGGGAAAAATGTCTAACTCATACAAACAAATACATGTAAATTTGTGTAAAACTATACTAATTGTGAATTTTCCCAAACGGTAAAATTCCAGCAGAATACATTAAATTTATGAAATGATTAGCCTCAATGTAATTAATTAAATGACTTTTATGAGTAATTACAAAGAAAAATATTTTCCTGAAGAAAAAAAAAAAAAAAAAAACACAGGTAACTGGCAATTTCCATGCTCCCAGTAGTCTGACTAGTTTAGGTTTTAGTTTCTCCACAACTAAAGGTAGACATTGGAAATACTGCTCTTTATCTTTAAACTTATTTGAAACTATGAAAAATGAACACTAAGAAATAGAAAGATGAACCTTTATAGATAATCCAGTCGATATGTATGTACATGTACTACCCACCCTGCCCAGAACATATTCTACAATTTAAATAATGCATTTTTTTTTTTTTGCCAAAATGATGGAGGTTAGTGTTTCATTTTGATACTGATCAATGCAATTCATAAGTTGTTCATTTGGACTTCGGCCAATAACATGAGACTAGAAGGAAAAGTCATCAATGTTATCTTAACTCATGAAATATACTACAAATATAATTATTTCTAAAGAATAAAAATATCTATTTTCAAGCCCATTTGAATTCTCCAAAGTCTTTTTAATTAGAAAAAAGAGAAAATATGTTTTGTTCTGATATTAACTCTCAAACAAATAACGCCAACAACTAATGTTACCCCCTCCTCCAAAACTTCCATGATTAATTTTCTAAGCCGGATACATCAGAGGTAAAGGCAATGTGCTGTGGCCCTGTTATTCAGACATCATATATGTAACCAGTCCTGACAACTGCTGATTATATCTTTTTTACAGGGTGCTTTCATCTTTTTTTTTTTTTTTTTTTTTTTGCCAGTTATATCCTCTAGTGTATATGCCAATGCAGGCAATGTCCCATCACTAGTAATTGTCACTGGGCTGTCTGTCAGTGATGAGGAGAAAAGGGTGACAGCCTTGACATCCCACCAATCATCCCTCTGGAAAATTGATATTGTCCTTCCCAGTAAACAACAGCTCAAGAATCGACCAGTCTCACCGGCACATCCCCGAACAATCAGCTTCCATTAAGGGCAGAAGCCACACATTTATCCCACTACAGTCCAATCAATAGCCAACTGACTTTTTCTGTCCCTCTTAAGCACTCTCTACTTGTATCCTACACTTAATACCCCCAATTACAAACACCTTGTGGTCCTTGTTTGCTTCACTAAAATTCACAGTAAGACTTAAGACGTTAATTTGGGAGGGGGTAGAGAAATCCCCAATGTGTATTATTTTATTTTTAATGTCATTAATAGGCAAACAATGGAGAGACATAAATTTCTACTCATGTAGATTTGCGGCTTGCCAAATTTTTAAACATTTTTCCATAACCTTAACTCTCTAAAAGCTAAATAAAGGATTATATTGTGCTGTTTTCATGTAAAATGTATTAAAATAATACGAACCAGATAACAGTACAGTTGATTCAGGTATGGCTTTCTAGCAAAGTGATATGTTTCATAGGGAAGATATATATTTTTTAATAAAAAATAACCAATGGTTACTGACTTCATGGGAATGGTTACAGTCTGATTAATATTCAAAGCCTTCAAATCCCTAACTCAGAGATACTTAAGGATTCTTATCATTTAAAATGCTCTAAAGTATTAGTTATAATACAAGACCATTAAATGCAATATTTTATCAGTGATTACAAATGCATGCAATTAGGTCTGTGGTCATATATTCCCACCCTTATTGTCTTTTACAAAAGAAATGTATTTTGGATTGTTTTAGGTTCCTAGTCCATAATGACAATGATTTACTAATATATGGGCAGCCTCCCACATAATACCATGTAGGCAGAACGTGAGAGTAGTTAAAGAAGACAGAATTCAGCTACAGCTGATAGAGAATGTACACTCTTTAAAAGGTGACAGGTGTCAGCTCTAGAGGGAAGGCAGTGGCTAAAGGATCATGCCAGAACACTCACTTGCTGATTTATGGAGCTTCCCTGGTGTCAGTCTGGGAGCATGATGTGATGCTCTATTTCTGGACCAGAGTTAGGTACAAAGGAAGGAACCAGTCGAGGGAAGCCCGTCACTGTCAGATCCCATCCCACCCCTGAGAGCCTCTGGGAGGACAGCCGTGGGGAGGCTTCTGCTCAACTCCCGTCTGCTTTGTGGGGAACTGTGCCTGTTTCCCTTATAATCTCCACCCTTCTGGAACACTTTTAACTCATGAACTACCTTCTTACGGTGACCTTTACCTTTAGAATAAAAAAAAAAAAGGGAGGGGGGAAGGTTAACATCAAGGTAGATGACTAACGTGGGTTTCTAGTTTAAGCATGGTCATAGATAACAGAGAAAAGTTATTACTGAAATAGTATAGATATGTAGCTTAGATTTACAGGTAACAGAGTAATTTTCAGTAATAGTATGCACAAAATTCCAACCATGTAAACTAATATTCTATTTAGCATATGAAATTTGTATTTATATTAATAGAAACTTTTTTTAAGAGTTTAAATCCAATTCTGGTATCTAGTAAGGGTGATCTACAAATGAGTAGCAAGCCAAGAGTCTTACAAACTCTTTTTATTTTATTTTAATTTAGAGTTCCTAACAAAAAATGATAAAGATTTATTAAAGCTTGGAAGAAAAAAAAATGAAACAGCCATTTTAGTCATGGTATCTAAAACATCCCATTAGGAATGCTAAAAAAAAAAAAAAAATCCAAGTATGCAAGTGAAGTTTTGACATTAACACTTTACCTATAATATAGCCTAATAATTTGTTCATGAGCTCAATGGACACCAACACATATTTTATATACTCACATTGTTTTAGAAGCTGGAATCTAAATGTTTTCCATTTGTATATGTAGAGGTGCAATCAAAACATTATACAAATGGAGTAAAAATCCTTATTCTATGCTCATTCAGTCCTCTCTGAACACTAGAAGTGAAATCACTGTTCCTCCTCATTTTCTGGTAGAACTTTTTTTTTATAACCACTTTTATTTCTTTTTTTAAAGTTTTTTATTTTATTTATATTATTTTTTATTTTTTATTCAGAGAGACAGAGAGAGAGGCAGAGACACAGGCAGAGGGAGAAGCAGTCTCCATACAGGAAGCCTGACGTGGGACTCGATCCCGGTTCTCCAGGATCACACCTCAGGCTGCAGGCGGCGCTAAACCACTGAGCCACCAGGGCTGCCCTTTCTGGTAGAACTTAAGGATAAAACACACTTGGCACAAAAACAATTATCCGAACCTGGTAGAAAACATTTGCATAAATGAGATTGGATAAGTTTGCACACTCCAGCACCAATTTTGTTCTTCTCTGAGATGGATTCTAGAATTCTTCAAGATGACACAAGCAAGACTCCATGTGACAAGAAGCAAAGGGAATTCCTGGGTGGCAGGCGGGGGGCCGGGGGGGGGGGCGTAGAATTGAGCCCATTTATCATTCAATCATTAAATCATTAAAATATTCCCCAATTGAGCAGATTTTTGTTTGTTTGTTTGTTTACATTCCCTGCTAGGGATTATGCACTCACTAGGTGCTAGGGTAAAAAATTAGAATTGGATGTTATCTGCTATAAAGATGTAACATTCCAATGATATATACACATACTATGATATAAATACATGACTGTAAGAGTGTGAGGAATGTAACCAGGCCCAATAGCTCCACTGTCTGGGTCTCTATAGTGAAAGAAATAAGAAAAGGAAGATCAAAATTTCAAATCAGACTTGTTATTTTCTATTTTACCTGCTAGTTTTTAAAATTATAAATTCACAAATGGAATTGGGTGAAAAATACTCCCCCTGGACGACAGATAACTCCATAAAAAGAAGGATTACATGAGGATACTGCTTTCATTTGTACACTGACAAGACTAGCATTAAGGTTAGGAACCCTATTGGTTACACAGCCATTCTATCATTGACTTTCTCATGTCTGGGGACAGACAGTATGTTAAGCAAAATTCTTGGAAAATTTACTATGTGGAGGTCCAGGTATAATGATGGAATGCCAAGCCATTGGAGAGCTCACTGAACCCTCAATTTTTTACTAAAGGGACACAATCAATATCTTAATGACGATGTTTGGAATCAACCTTATGAGAACCAAATTGGCACATCACAACACTTTTCCAGGCTAAGCACCAAGTTCATGTCCTTCTCTCATTTGAATTACAAATTTCATTTCTCTGATCAAAAGAGAGACAAATCTCTCATTTACAAGCTCATGGCTTTGCCATGATAATGTTTCATAGGGAACAATAAAGTTAATGCAGCAGAGAAACATCATGTCACCCCTCTTGGTAGACAATTAGAGAAAAGGCTCCATATTTCAATAATCCTGATGGAAGTGACACAGAATCTCCCATAAGAATATGACAAAATTGTGAAATGAGAAGATCCAAGGGGTAATTGATCATGTATTTTTAAAAATGTATCCACCACTGTAACAATGTTCATTCACTCCACAAATGTGCTTTTAAGTTTTATCTAATGATACTTCCCTAAGGTCTAAACATGGCACAGAAAATCAAGTGATTGTTGAAGAGTATAGAAAAACATTTATATTATTTATGAAATAAAATATAGTCAGCCCTTGAACAACATAGGTTGGAACTGTATGGGTCAATTTATATGTGAATTTTTTATAGTACGGTACTGCAAATGCACTTTCTCTCCCTTATGATTTTTTTGAATAACATTTTCTCTAGCTTATTTTATTGTAAGAATATAATATATAATACATATAATGTACCAAATATATGTCTATTGTCTGTTTATATTATCAGTAGAACTTCTGATCCACAGAAGTCTAAAAGTAGTTGACTTTAGAGGAAGTCAAAAGTTATAGACAGATGTTCAACTGTACAAGATTTTGGGTGTATGGTCAACTGTACATAGCAAAATAATACTTATATAAGTTTAACTCCCACTCTAGGACACCCTCTTACACTTAGGATTAAGGAAAGAAGAAAAGTTCTAAGGTAGGCTGTGAGGTATATAGAACAAAGCATACACTTGGTGGTGAAGCCAGCCAGCTCTTCAAAAAATGTTTTAACAAAAAAAAAAAAAAATGTTTTAACAGCTCGGTAATTTTAATTAGACAAGTTGTATAGAAACTTTATAGTATAAATTCAATTCAAAATGTTCTGAAATTGAATTCAGAACATAACTATGCATAACATTCATAAGAATGTAGGATTAATTGCTATTCTACCCAAAGCAGTAAATGGCAAAGTATTGAAATAATTGTCTCTTCCCTGGCAATAATACTAATTTCAAATATGGTACCATGGTCATATATAATGTTTAAATAAACATAATAGAGTTTTACCAATTGAAGGGAATCCAATCCATTCATTTCAAAGATGAGGATCGTAAGGTCTAATCGCCAGATAACCTATTTCTTACCTAATATGGGCCAGATGCTAAAGTGTACGTTAAAAGAAAATATTTAAAAAGACCATATATGTTAATGTGTCCAACTTTGTAACTTTTTCTCTAAGACATAAGTATATATGAGACATCTTTCTATAAAACAGCTGGTCTGGGGACACCTGGGTGGTTCAGTGGTTGAGCATCTGCCTTTGGACCAGGTTGCCATCCCTAGGTCCTGGGATTGAAGCCTTCATCAGGCTCCCCATAGGGAGCCTGCTTCTCCCTCTACCTGTGGTCTCTGCCTCTCACGAATAAATAAATAAAATATTTAATAAAATATTTAAGGCCTGGACTCCTTAAAACTTCCTGTATTGTGAAAAACAAATAAAAAGTGCTAGAACACATTCAAAATAAAAAAGAGAGAGAGAGAGAGTAAAGGGACAATAATAATAATAAAAAAAAAGCAATGCCTGATTCAAAATTGGATCTTGCACCAAAAACCAATATGGATATAATTGGAATAACTGAGGATATTTGGACTTTTATTAAATAATGTTGTTGTGACAGTTTTAATTTCCTGAGTGGGAAAGTTTTATTGAGATCATGTAGGAGAATGTTCTCGCTCCTAGGAAATGCATGCTGGAGTACTTGTTGATGAAGTGCCACTACCTGCAAGTAGCGACCAAATGGTATGTATAGATACAAAGAGATAAGGAGACTTTGGCAATATTTGTTAAGATTTTATTATACATATCTATTTGTTAACATTTTATTATATATTTATTTAAATTTTATTAATATTTAGCTTATCCACTAATAATACAATATTTTATACATTTAAATTTTTCAAAACAGCAAAATGAGATTAAAATAAGACTCAATCTATGGAGTCAGAAGTCAGGACAGTTTCTTTCATCTCTTTAGGAGCTGATTACACAGATCTGTTTAGGTTCTAAAAGTTCATCAGATTGAGTATTTTTTATTTTTTATTTTTACTTTTCTGCTTTCATGTTGTAATTTAATTAAAATGGTTAAAATACAGAAAGCTCATAAATGCATTAACAGATCATCTTTAATGTTTTAAAATCTCTCCCAGACTGGCCCAATTCATTTTTTTAAAAGATTTATTTTATTTATTTTAGAAAGAGAGAGAGAGAGAGAGAGAGAGAAGGGGGGAGAGGCACAGGGTGAGGGAAAGAAAACTCTGCCTGAGTGCAGAGCCCTACTCTGACTCATCTCAGGACCCTGAGATCATGACCTGAGCCAAAATCAAGAGTCAGGCTCTTACCCGACTGAGCCACCCAGGTGCCCCAGGCCTAATTCTTTCAATGTATAAATTATGGACACAAAATGTCTCCAATTGGGATGCCGGGGTTGCTCAGTGGTTGAGAATTTGTCTTTGGCTCAGGTTGTGATCCTGGGGTCCTGAGATCGAGTCCCACATCAGGCTCCCACCTGGAGCAGGCTTCTCTTTCTGCCTAAGTCTGTGCTTCTTTCTGTGTGTCTCTCATGAATAAATAAAATCTTTAAAAAAAAATGTCTCCAATTGCCACAGTAATAATAAATAGAGTTGTCTTATTTTTTATTTTCTACATCTGGTAATGTTCTTATACAAATTCCACATACTATTTTTTATTAAACTTTTTATTTTAGATAATTTTAGATTCATATACATTTAGAAGAAATGATACAGAGAAATACTATGTGCCCTTGACCTAGTTTCCATCAATAGTCACATGTTGCAAAATTATAGTACAATATCACAACCAAGATATTGACATCCACATACTACTTTTTCTATGTGTTTCTGTATTAGAGTGGATTCTCTTTTTCAGACTATATCAATGTAGTGGGGAACTGATAAAATACCTAGTTGATTCAAAATATTCTATTAAGAAGAAAACATAAATATGTGCATATAAATAAATCTATATTTATCTCTTTTTTTAAGATTTTATTTATTTATTCATGAGAGACACAGAAAGAGAGAGAGAGAGGCACAGACACAGTCAGAGGGAGAATCAGGCTCCATGCAGGGAGCCTGGCATGGGACTCGATCCCAGATCTCCAGGATTACATCCTGGGCTGAAAGTGGTGCTAAACCACTGAGCCACCTGGGCTGCCCTTTATCTCTGTTTATACTGTTTAGCTATTCATCTATTCTCCAAGATAAACTATTTTTGGTTATGCCAAAAATAAATAAATGTGTTTATTTTTAAAGATTTTATTTATTTACTTGATAGAGAAAGAGCACAAGCAGGGGGAGCATCAGGGAGAAGGAGAAGCAGACTCCTCACTGAGCAGGGAGCCAGACATGGGACTCCATCCCAACCTTAAACATCCCAAAGGCAGATGCTAAACTGGCTGAGCCACCCTGGTGCCCCTCAAAAATAAATTTAAAACATAGATGATCTTTTTAAAAAAAGTATCAGTAAGACATAAATCCCCAACAAAATTTTCTTGAGCTCTTATTATTCATAATTTCTTGAGCAGGCCATGACCATGTCTAAGTATCACATGTGAGTTGTTAAATAAAAAAAGAACTGTCAGGCGACAAAACAGATATTAAACAAATGAACATGCAGATATAATTTCAAATTATGAAAAATACTGTCACATAAAATGACAGTGTACTATGAAGGAAAACATCAGGAGAACCCTAAAAAGACATCAGCAAGAGTAGCTGATGGCTGTAAGGAGTTTTACAATATACAGCATTGTGAAATGAATGGCTCAGAACACAATATATGTCATTGGCTTAGTGTAATCTCTGTAAGTTAACCGTGTAATGATTTGTAGGTCTACTGTCAGAATCAGCTAGATTTCTCCCTTAGAGCAATGATGAATTCTCACTATTTGTGGACGATTTATAGAAAGTAAAATCATATTTGGAAAATCTATGCATGGGTTCTTTATTCCTATGTCGTCTTTAGATTGCAAGAAGATTTTTATTGTATACATAAGTTAGAGGACATTGCTGACACCAGGAAATGCAAAAACGTCATACATACTTAAAAGAAGCAAAATTTGGGCAGCCCCGGTGGCCCAGCGGTTTAGCGCCGCCTTCTGCCCAGGGCGTGATCCTGGAGACCCGGGATCGAGTCCCACGTCGGGCTCCCTGCATGGAGCCTGTTTCTCCTTCTGCCTGTGTCTCTACTTTCTCTCTCTCTCTCTCTCTCTCTCTCTAATAAATAAATAAAAAATCTTAAAAAAATAACTATAAAAAGAAGCAAAATTTGTAACAACTTTACTGAAATCTCCTAAGTAATACTCTTAAGTCTTAACCTGAAGAATTTTTAGTGTCTTCCACCTCTAGTGCCAATCCCCACCTCTCACAAACCTCTTGGCACAATCCTTTAAACCTGCTGCAAGTTTACTAGAGAAAAAGAGAAATGCATGTCATTTATAAAAGATAAGTTATATGATTCCTATAGGAGTGCAATTGTTTTTAATGTTCTGTGCCACATCACTTTTAATCAGGGAGATAGTGACACACCAGCAGGTATATACTGTTTCCATTAGCAACATGTCAAAGACTCATTAAGACACTAAACTTGGCATCTATAGGGTGGCACTTCTTGGATCTTGCCTGTGGAAACACTGTTGTTTATTCACTTGAAAGTTATTTTAATTAAATGCAGAAAACAATGGTAGCTATTTTCCTAACACAATACTTTTATGCAGGATATCTAAATATGTAAGGAAATTTTTCGTTAAGTCATATATGATCTTAACATCCATCTTCTTATCAGAATTATATATTCTTAAAGCACCCAATAATATCAAAACTTAAACCATGAAAACAAAAATATGATAAAAATGTATATTGTGTTATTACTGCTACATAGTATTTATTCTGAAACTGTTTGTTTTTCTTTTTTTAGCTATTATATTTCACAGAGTATACTTTCGCCCATATATCTTCTTCTTCTTTTTTTTTAAAGGGGAGCACGCTAGGGACCCATTCTAAGAGGTCTTAATTTTTTTTTTTAAGATTTTATTTATTTATTCATGATAGACAGAGAGAGAGAGAGGCAGAGACACAGGCAGAGAGAGAAACAGGTTCCATGCAGGGAGCCCGACGTGGGACTCGATCCCAGGACTCCAGGATTGTGCCCTGGGCCAAAGGCAGGTGCTAAACCACCGAGCCACCCAGGGATCCCCATATATCTTCTTTTTGTGATATGGGATAACTCTGAGTTAAGAAAGTTTGGAAATGCCCTAAGTGAAAACTTAGGATTTTAACTCTCAAAGTTTTAAACATTTAATGTGAGAGGAGATGAATTATATTTATATCTTCTTTAGAAAGAGATTTTTTTATTGGCACCACTGAATTTGCAATAGAGAAGTTCTGTTCCTGTATTACTTTCAGACCACGACTTTGTATATAATTTGGATGAAGTTATTAATTTGACAATTATATGGAATAATCTTGTCCAGAAAAAAACTGCATGTTTCAGTAAAAAGACATGATATCAAAAATTGGAACAAGAAAGAACAGTAAAGAGGTAGAAGAGAATTAAAAGAAAAACAAAAACAAAAACAAAAACCTGAATGATTGTTGCCTATCAGAAAAGAAATAAAGAAAAGATGATACATTTTTAGAAAATAAATGGTAGTGAATGAAAGCTAAAGGATTAAATAATTTTCAAATTTTCTTTTTTATATCTGAATCTGATTTCTTAAGGGGAGCCAAAAATAGATTATCTTTGGGCTATATTTCAGAAAATAAAATCTAATTGCTATGAAACCATTATCTAAATAAACAAATTTCGACTACTTTATTTTTGTCACATTATGAACAAGTATAAGAAGGTGGAAATTACTCTGAAATAGAAAATAATTATAACCTTTTAATCTTACTTTTCATATTAACTAAAGACTGTATACACATACTTGCCCTTCATAAAGAGTTGAAACATTGCTTGGAGAGTGGTCACTGGGAACGTTTAATATAATGTTAAATTAACATCAGTGGCACCATAGTCAAATAAAGCCAGTATTTGTATAGTTCTGGCTCCATATGCAAATGAAGCAGCATAAAAATGGTGCTGAGGTTGCATTTTATGGAAGATGGAACCTTGTGTTGGAGATGCAAAATCCAATTCCACATACATAATTATTATTACGGTCATAATGTGTGTTTCTCAACACCTAAACAAACAACTAAAACCCCCTGGGACTGTGATGCCCTAAGCAGTCATGCTCCATTGGCTCTATCTTTCTGAGAAGTGCAGACCATGAAGCTTACAGGGAGGGAGGGTTGTAATTAGCAGCCTCTTCCAACCCACTGGAGTACTCCTTCTACCTATCTGTGTAACCAGCTAACCATTCAGTCATAAAGGATGCTTTAATAACACTTTACATATTCGAATGCCGATTTTAATAGGAAATTGGGGAAGTTATCATAGCAATAAATTATTCTTCAGGAGACCAAATTTACAATACATTTACAAGCCATTCAAAATCAACATACAATTTCACATTCAAGTTCTATTTTTTAGTTTAAAATTATAGTATCAGTATTTCTTGAGGTCAATATAAACTCTAACTCCTATGTAATTACATACCAAGAATGCAGTAATTATATGCTTGGCATGTAACTTGAAGTAGCAATACTGCAACTGTAGTTCAGACATATTTTCTGCAGTACATGTTAGCAACTCTTCACATATAAACTGCATAGTATGCCCCAGAGGTATTCTGAATAGCTTCATTCTAATTACTAAACTTTATTATATATATATATATATATATATATATATATATATATATCAGTTCATAAAATGAAGTAATTCAAGCAAAGAAATAATTTGACTTTTTTTTCTTTTCATTGTATCAACATCTTCAACTTCTGGGGATCGATTATAAAATTTTCAGTAGTAAAAGAAATGGCTAATGCATCTAACACATTAATCCACTAAAAATATCTCAAGATCGTATAAATAGAATAACATAAATAACATATGCTCTACAAAAATAGCTTCACAGTTTGTAAGAAAAAAGTATTTTCCAAGACAAACCTTATACAAACAATAACTATCATTTTTTTAAAATAAGTGTTAAATCTTTGAAATCTTTTATTCCCCTTCACACATAAGATGGTATCATAGGTAAAGGGTTTTCCTAATCACTGGGAAAGCACATCACTACTTATTTAGGAAATAAATAAGTTTTCCATACAATATATTAAAACATATGTTTTGCCCTACACAATTTCTATTAAGATAGTAGTCATCAGAGAAGGTATAATTTACATTCAGTATTTGTGTCTTTAATAGGCACACACATACAAATCTGTCATCTCTGGTTAAATCTACATTTTCCTCTATTCTCTCTCTTCTCTTTTTTTTTCTTACAACTAACTCCCACACTAATGAAGATGTGGGAGTATAGTTTCAGAAGAAACAAAAAAACTGCTATATATGATATAGTATTAGCAAGACAATGTTTACATATTTAATCCTGCTACTGAAGAAATTAAAATATAAAGGTAAGATTAAATATAGAAATTTTAAATCATATCCATCAGTTCTCTTAGTTTTTAGATGAACTCAATTAGGAATTCTCCATGGTTCTCAACATAATTTATTTAGCTCACACACTTTTATAAATTCAGTATATTTTTTTATGAGATACCCTGAATTTTCATTTCTTATTATATTATCAAAGTCTGGTCACAGACTATACAGAAATATTACTATGCATCTACTGATAAAAATTTTTATCCTTTATTTGGACAGACAACATTAAATAATTCACCTACTTCACAGGTGCCATTGAAGCCTAAAGAAGGGAAAGTACTGGATATGAGTTCTATTAGCTAGACATTCTCCATACTGAGCATCCATGATGGAAGTAGTAGTGTGCAAGGGTCGCTGCCAAGTCCGCACTAGGAAAACTCGGGAACCTGCTAAAACACCCCCTAGTGCAATAGCTGGGAAATTCATTACTAAAATGTAGTAATCATCTTGCAAAAGTACCAGCAGATTGCACACATTACCTCCTGCAGACTGAAGTGGGAATAACTAAAAGAAAAAGGATAATGATGGTCGGGGGAAATTGAATTTTCATGGCACTTATCTTCTGTGCC
Organism: Canis lupus baileyi; assembly: GCF_048164855.1. Classification (NCBI taxonomy): domain Eukaryota; kingdom Metazoa; phylum Chordata; class Mammalia; order Carnivora; family Canidae; genus Canis; species Canis lupus. The sequence goes on from NC_132867.1 coordinate 13,902,900, forward strand.
ATTCTATTTGCATGAGAACAATGTTCACCGCAGACATTACAGGACCCTAATGAGAATGGGAGTCTCTCCCGATGGGCATCATCCAGGATGGGTGATGATGAGACCAATCTATCAATGAGATTTTAAAAGGTGCAATAGTCCCTGCCTTGCTCAGAGAGCCCATGTGGGTGGGCCTTCCATCTAAGGAGAGAAGAAATTAAGAATGATGACTTGAGAGAGTTCAAAGCACACTTGCCTCTCTGTCAGCTGGCCCTTAATGATAACGTACTACTGCTTTCCTTAAAGAGCTTCATGTCTTATTCAGGGTAAATGGTGAAAATGTGGCATTTCAGGGCCCATGATGTGTTTTTCTATTGATGCTGTCAGTGTGACCAGCCACTAAAGGAAGAGTTGTTTGTCAGCTCCCATTCTCTTCAGTGATTCATCAAACGGTGGCAGTTCATGCATGCCATATCAGAAGAGGAATAAATAACTTAACAGCTCCATGCTGAACACTCACATATTTTATTAAGCCGCCACCAACCCTGGGGCAATTCAGCATGTCAGAAGGCAAACTCTTCAGGGGGAGATCTCTTAGCACATACTTTAGGTACAAGCTAATACCTGCTATAGGCATTTATTATGGAAAGATATGAAAACATCCGTTGAGTTACAAAAGCTAGAGATGCATTTTATCCTTTGGTCCTACTCTTCACGTCATACATATACTAGTAATGATATTCATTATTAATGTATTCAATTTGTAAACCCCCTTTCCTCCAAAGAATTCAACTTACCGTATCCTCAATTACCTATATTACCTCATACGGTGAGACGTCTGTTTTTCACATGCTGCACTCACTACATTAGTGCTTGAGTGGTAGCTTTCTAAATCATAGCTATTTAAGGGCAAGTAATAGTCTTCAAACACTGATAGCAGGGGCCATGCCCATGCAGGCTGGATAGACCAATTACTCACTAAGAAATGTTCTACTAACCACTTCTGATTATCCACAAGTGCTACCCCATGTGGGAACAAGGGTTTACTGAGTCCTGGCACGTGTCCAACTCACACATCACACATCACCAACTTAAATCTTCAGAGTTGTCACTGTTAAACTTTTTCACCCCTGTATCTGCCTATAGGGGAACAAAACTTAAGTATATACTTTCAGTGATTGGAGTTGGAGGTAGGTACCTTGAATGAGATTAATTTAATATGAGAATTTTGAGTTATAGCTCATGTTTCCCTTCCCTTTGTTTAAATCCAATGGCTGAATTACAAAGTCTTGGCTAAAGGCTAGGGCCATCAGGGCTGCATTTCAGGATTTTTTCTGTGCCCTATTACAGCTGTTCCTACAACTCCCATCAAATTTTAGTAAATATGTACCCATTAAAATTTAATATCTAAGTGGCAATGTTTATTCCCCAGAATAAAATATCACTAACTTCTATTAATTAAAAACAGTTTCCCCGGGGATCCCTGGGTGGCTCAGTGGTTTAGCGCCTGCCTTTGGCCCAGGGCATGATCCTGGAGTCCCAGGATCGAGTCCCGCGTCAGGCTCCCGGCATGGAGCCTGCTTCTCCCTCCTCCTGTGTCTGCCCCTCTCTCTCTCTCTGTCTATCATAAATAAATAAATCTTTTAAAAAATAAATAAATAAAAACAGTTTCCCCAAACCTGATTTAGAATTAGTTTTAGAAAACAGAACCTATTTCTTCATACACAGTAGTTCTCTTCAACCTACAATATAGTGGAGCAACAGTGTTCAAATCAACTCATGATCACATGCCTAAAACCAAGGAATGTACAGCTTCTTCACTTAATACTAACTCCTAACCAGTCCCCACTTCACGGACTCCATTAGCTTTCAGGGTTACCTTATTTTTTTCAATGGGAGAGGAGTACATGTGTAAAAAGAACTGCTCTGTTCCCACACAGAAAGCAAAAGAATTTTCCTCCAAGCATAAACTTGTTAGAAGTTTCTTCCCTTGGCAATTCAACCTGGGGATTGGAGAATCATTAAGTTTCCATAATGAAATAAAACTTTTAGCACAGGACATTGAAATTAAATATAGTTTACAATGAGAACATTCAATTAACTTTTAGACATTTGAACCTTTTAATTATATGCTATTACCTAAATATAATTAGGGACACTAATTATTAAACCTGTTACCTCTTGCTTATTATTAGTAAGTTGGAATAAAACATTGAATTACGTGCTTATGCTGTTTTAGTGGCCATAAATTAGTCAAAAATAATAAGAAAGTTGTTAGGTGCTTGTCCTATCTGGATTATGAGGGATATAACAATGTGTTTTTCAATAGTTAGTGTACATCAGAATCATCTGGTCAGCTTATTAAAACATTTATTGCTAAGCTCCATCCCAGTTTCTGATTAAGTAGGTCTGGGGTGGGGCTCAATAATTTGCATTTCAAACAGTTTCCCAAGTGATGTTAATGCTGCTGGTGTGGTAACCCCACTCTGGAAACCACTGATGTTAAAAAAAGATTATAGACATCAGAGGCAGAAGTATATTCAAATCCTACAGCTTTTACTCACTAGTTAGCTTAATCCTTCTACGTTCTAATGAATCGATAAAAAGCAATTTTAAACACCAGCACAAATTTGTAACAATTAAATGAGCTGCTATAAAATAACACAATATTACAGGAAGTTAATAACATTAAAACTTTATCACATAAACACCACTGAAATCTTTGAAAAAATTGTAATTTCTCATATCAAACTGCAACAGAGAGGAAAATGTTTTTTCCACTAAATTTCCAATGGCTAGTATGTGTGACGATGTTATTTAACTAATAATGGTTTTCCAATGTCATAGGTGCTTCAGTACATTAACAACTCAACCAGGTTGTGAATGAAAAACTAGCTGATATCTAGGATTCAATAAAATTGGCAAATGACATCATTTGCCATCAATTAAACTGACATGACTTTCACTGTGGAAAATACAAAAAAAATATTTATATGCATAAAGTTGTGATCTTATAGCATTTAATATGATCTCAAATCAATTCAGATCTGACTGCATTTCCAGCACATCTTCTAGCCTACACCAACCTTCCTTCATTCTTTCCTAAGAGAAGCCTACCCTTTACTTTCTCAATCAATCCAGGACACATAATTTATGACAATACTGAAGGAAAACACTAGAAGAAAACCTTAGAGACCTTCATTCCATATTGTTTATTCTTTATGTTTTCAAGATCATGAGTCTTTATTATTTATGTTCTTAAGTAAAAAGTAGTGATTGAGACTAAAATTGTGCTAAAATTATGTTGTGGAGGGAGCGCTTCACTTGTTACCAGGATTACTAAAGTATTTTAGCAAATTAGAATAGTGCATGGCACTTGCAAGAGTTCTATTTGATCTTAAAGGCAAGAGAAATGATTAGAGAGAAGTATGACATGGTGAGGTTGACACTCTAAAATGCCCGTGGCTAACATGTGGAAAATAGAATAAATATAGTTCCGAGTGGAGGCAGGTGGGTCATTCAGTAGTAGTCCAGGTGAGAAATGATGATGGCTAGACTAGGTGATACAGGTGGGGCAGGAATAAAGAGGATCAACTGGAGATATATTTTAAAAGTAATGTCTTGATTATGCAAGGAGGAGAAGAATGGTATCTCGTGCACAGAAAGGCTGTAAGTTCAATTTGGGAGATGTTGAGTTGAAGAATCTTTGAGACCAAAATAAGGAGGTTTGAGTCGGCAGTGAGTTTTATGAGTAGAGCTCAGACGGGTAGTCTGGACTGAAAATGCTATCTAAAAGAGTGGCAATAAAAGCAGTTAATGCAGATAAAGGCTCCTAGAGCAAGAAGAGGAGAAGGCTCTTTACAAAGAAAATCACAGGCCCCAAATGGCATCACTTAACCAAGTTACCAAATCTAGATTTAATCCTTAACATACTTGCAGTTTCAGCCTTCCACAGAAATGTTAGAAAATGGCAGGAGATATTTTATGTTTCAAGAGAAAATTCATTAGGGAATTTAAAGTATAGATTATGTTCTCAGGATTTGTTTTTAGTTGATCCCATTATATTTTTGTTACAAATGTACTAAGAAGAAAATACTTTGCTGCCTTCTGATATCTGAAGGGCTGTCAGGTAGAAGATAAAATAACTTGATGCTCATGTTAACAGACCAAAACCAAATGTGCATAGCTTAGGAGGTAGTTTTCTGCTTAAAGGAGGTCCTCCTAAATATTAGACTTGTCTAATAATAAAATAGATTACTTTATGAGAGATAATTACCTTGTTAGTATTAAGTATTCAAGAAAGGAATGAGGAGTTATCACCTCATTATAAAATAGTAATGTAAAAAATAATATTGGGTAGAAGCTTGGATTGAATCATGACGAGGTTCCTTCCAATTATTTTGTATATGGATTTAACTTAAATGTGACCTTTATCATGAAAATGCATATCCACATATGATATTTTGTGTGTTGTTGTATGGTTTTGTTTTGGGGTTTTTTTGGAGGTAGGTTACTTACATTCATTATTTTACTACTGGTACTGTCTCTTTTCCTGTCTAGTTTTCCCTTGTTATTTAAGTATTCTTTGCATATTAGGGGTAACTAGGAAGTCAACGGTGGCCAAAGAAAAAATCTTGCTCCATCATTCACTGCTTGGGAATTCATGAAGATGTATTATATATTAGAACTATATACTTTTCAAGGCTCATTTTTGCTGTTTTGTTATAATCCTAACTACAGGGGATGATCTTTGCTGCATATTACATGGGAGAGTAGTAAAAGAAAGTGCTGACTTCCTCAATTCATTTAGTAATCATATTTCATCCATGAAATGAATATAAACATATTTTTAGAAAGACATAATCCCATTGAACATTATTCAAGAAGAAATTAAAAATCTGAATAGATATATATAAGGGAGTACATTTTAACCAAAAACAATTTCCCACACAGAAAAGCCCAGGCCCAGATGGTTTCACTGGAGAACTCTACCAAATGTTTAAAAAAGATTTAACACCTATTAAACTAACTCACTAACTCTTCTAAAACTAGAAGAGAAAAGAATATTCCCCAACTTATTTAGACATCAGTATTACTGTGATACCAAAAGTAGACAAAGATATCACAAGAACTGCAGGCCATTATCTCTTACAAATATAGTTGTTAGGGGAGCCCCGGTGGCTTAGCAGTTTAGTGCTGCCTTCCATCCGCCCAGGGTGTGATCCTGGGAACACGGGATCGAGTCCCACGACGGGCTCCTTGCATGCAGCCTGCTTTTGCCTCTGCTTCTCTCTCTCTCTCTCTCTCTCTCTCTCTCTCTCTAATAAATAAATAAATAATCTTTAAAAAAACAAAAAAGCAAATATATTTGTTAAATACTCTCAACAAAATACTAGCAAACCAAATCCATCAGTATATATGAAGTATACACCATGACCAAGTGGTATTTATTCCAAGAATGCAATGTTGGTTTAACATATAAAAGGCAATGAATGTAATATGCCAATTAATAAAAGAAAAAGAATAACCACATAATCATTCCAACAGATGTAAAAAAAATATGACAAATTCCAACTACTTTTCATCTGAAAAACATTCAACAAATAACAAAGAGAAAGGGACTTTTCAACCTGATAAAGTTCACCCAGGAAAATTCCATAGGTAATGTAATAATAGTAAAAAACTGAGTACCTTCTCCCTATGATGTCTGGTCTTATCACTTCTATTAAACTTTGAAGATTTATTTTATTTATTTGAGAGAGAGAAAGTGCATATGCACGGGGAGGGGCAGAAGAGGAGAGAGAGAGAGAGAGAGAGATTCTCAAGCAGCCTCTCCACCAAGAGCAGAATCCAGCATGGGGCTCAATCTCATAGCCCTGAAATCCTGACCTAAGCCAAAATCAAGGGCTCAGCTTAATCAACTGAGCTCCCCAGGCACCCCCACTTCTATTAAACTGTGTTGTACTGGACAATTAGGCAAGAAAATTAAATAAAAGACACAGAGATTAGAGAAAAAGTAAATTTTTCTCTATTCCTAAATGGTACTATCCTGTTTATAAGAAAGCCTAAAGAATCCACATATACAGAAAAGAAACCCTTAAAACTAACAAATGAGTTGAGTAAGGTTTCAGAATACAAGTAAAACTAAATAATTAGAAAATAAAATTAAGAAAACAATTCATTTATAATTGCATCAGAAAGAATAAATTATGTAGGAATAAGTCTAGCAAAAAAGTATACGACTTATACATGAAGGGATCCCTGGGTGGCTCAGCAGTTTAGTGCCTGCCTTCGGCCCAGCCTGTGTGTGTCTCTCATGAATAAATAAACAAAATCGTGAAAAAAAAAAAAAAGACTTATACATGAAAAAATAACAAAATATCACTGAAAGAAATAAAAGACCTAAATAGGTCCCAAAGACCTATTTAGAAATAGGGTCTTTGGGTCTTTAGAAATAAAATACCTGTAGGTCCCAAATTGACCCAGAAATTCAACTCAGCTCCTATAAAACTCCCACCTTCCTTACTTGCAGAAATTGGCAAGCTAATCTAAAAATTCATATGGAAATTAAGAGACCCAGAAGAGCCAAAGCAATCTTTAAAAAAAGAAGAACAAATTTGGGAGACTCAGACTTCCAGTTTCAGAACTTATTACAAGTCTATACTAATCAAGTCACTGTGGTCTTGGCATAATAATAAATATGTGGATCAACAGAATATAACTGAGAGTCCACACACAGACACTGATATCAATGTCTATTTGATATTGGACAATGGTACCAAAATAATTCAATGAGAGAAAATTAATTTTTAAATAAATAATGTTGATACAATAGGATATACACATGGGAAAGAGTAAAGCTGGACTCCTACCTCATATCATACCTAAAAATTAAACTCAAAATTGATCACTACCTAAATATAAAAGTTAAAACTATAAGATTCTTAGATGAAAATATATGGGTAGTCTTCTTGATCTTGGATTTAGCAATACTTTCTTAGATATGATATCAAAAACATAAAAAAACAGATGATAGATAATAGATGACACAGAGATAGATAAATAGATAATACCTCAAATTTAAACAATTCCATCTAAGATAGTACACAGAATGGAAGAAAATATTTGTAAATCATATAGCTTATAAGGAACTTGGATCCAAAGTATATAGAGAACTCTTACAACTCAACAATAAGGAGACAATTCAATTAAAACTTTGGCAGGGTCCTTGGGTGGTTCAGTTGGTTAGGTGTCCAACTCTTGATTTTGTCTCAGGTCATGATTTTAGAGTCATAAGATCGAGCCCCATGTCAGGCTCCACACTCAAACGCTGGAATATACACTTTAAAAGTGTGAATGTATGTTATGTCAATTATATCTCAATAAAGCCATGATAAAAAAAATACTCTGTGTTATATGGAGTAATACCAATTTTCTTTACAATTGGGAACCTAGAAATTTTACATCAACAGTAGAGCAATGCTTTTCAGTCATTAGTGTGCATATAATCTACTAGGGATCTTGTTAAAATGAAGATTCTGATCTAGTGGGTCTCAGGTGGGGCCAGATATTCTACACCTCTAACGTGCTCACAGGTGATGTGGATGCTGCTTGTTCAAAACGCACATCATGAGTAGCAAGCTCCTAGAATCAACACTGTCCTATATTGTGGCCACCAGACACTTGTGGCACTGAGCATTGAAATGTGGCTATTATGAATTAATACGTGCTCCAAGCATAAAGTATGCATTGAATCTCAATGACTTAGCATGAAAAATTTTAATCTCATTAATACCATTTATACTGATTACATATTGATATAAAATTTTGGGGAAGCCCGGGTGGTACAGTCAGTTGAGCATCCAGCTCTTGGCTTTGGCTCAGGTCATGAAATCGAGCCTTGTTCTAGGCTCCATGCTCAGCATGGTATCTGCTTGAGACTTCTCTCTCCCTCTCTCCCTCTGCCCCTACTCCTCTTTCTCTCTCAAATAAATATTTTTAAAAAATCTGTATATTCAGCTAAATATAATGTTAGTAGCACATATTTCTTTTTTGGCACATGTTTCTTTTTACCTTTTTATTATGGCTCCTAGAAAATGTTAAATTACTTATGCTGTTTACATTGTTTTTCTGACACATTGTTCTTCTATTGCATATTTGGCAAACTGTGTTGAGCTACACAGTACAAGACATTATCAGTATCAAAAACATTTTAGCTGTCATCAGCAGTAAACAGGTCATTGTTGCAGCACACATGTACTCTGCTGAATGAATATAATTAAAAAATAAAGGGACTATACCCAAAATATTGTGTATCGTGATCCTAAGAAGTGCTATCAAAAGATGAGCAGATGGAAATTGTTAAAGATGCAAACTTTCGGGGTGTCTTGGTGGTTCAGTGGCTAAGCGTCTACCTTTAGCTCAGGTTGTGATCCCAAAGTCCTGGGATCAAGTCCTGCATCAGACTCCCTGAAGGAAGCCTGCTTCTGCCTCTGCCTGTGTCTCTGCCTCTCTCTCTGTGTCTCATAAATAAAGAAATAATATCTTAAAAATGCAAATCTTCAAATAATATAATACAGCTGAGGGTTGTATTGGTATTATAACAGTAGAAAGTGTATACTAGAGCAGAACAAAAGCAATAAGATTGGGGAAAATCTAAAGGATAGAACTTAATGGGAGAGATGCCATGAAAACCAACAGTATACTCACACCAAAATATAAGTTTTACCAGTATGCACTATGGAAAGGTATAATCAATATTGCATAATTCCTTCAACCTCAGAAAAAGACGTCATTTGCAAATGCAAATTTTAATATAAGACATAGAATAGGGATCCCTGGGTGGCGCAGCGGTTTGGCGCCTGCCTTTGGCCCAGGGCGCGATCCTGGAGACCCAGGATCGAATCCCACATCGGGCTCCTGGTGCATGGAGCCTGCTTCTCCCTCTGCCTATGTCTCTGCCTCTCTCTCTGTGACTATCATAAATAAATTTAAAAAAAAAATTAAAAAAAAAAAAGACATAGAATAGACTTCATTATTTGGTGTTGAGCTAGAAATGGGAAATAAAGTAAATGAGTCTTTTTTCTCTGATTTAAAGATGTGTTGAGAGCTTACATCATTAAGTAACCATAAAACAGAAATACTTAAGCATTGTTACAGATTTAGTCAAGGACAACCTAAATAGCAAATCAAAGCTATATGCAGACACAGACTGTAGGCTGACAGACTGGTGTCCACAGAAAATTATGCTAGTGATCAGAAAGAGAAGGTTCACAAAACATTCATTCTGGCAAAGTGGATGAATGAAACTTTGAGATTGTGACTGACTGCAGTCTTGTTAAAGACAAAATGGGACAGAAAAAAAAAAAATTAAGGTGGAAAACCAGACAAAGATAACAAGAACTGTGGTTCATCTCTCAATTTTTTGTGTTTTTAATTTTCCCTAAGACACCAAACCTTTTTTTTTTTTTTTTGGTAAAGATTTTATTTATTTATTTTTGAGGGAGAAAGAGAGAGAGAGTAGGGGCAGAGGGAGAGGAAGACTCCCCGCTGAGCAGGGAGTCTGTCATGGCATTCAATCCCAGGACCCCCGGGATCCTGAGTCGAAGGCAGACACTTAACCCACTGAGCCACCCAGGCAGCCAGATATCAGACCATTTTATTTTATTTTATTTTTTATTTTTTTATTTTTTTTAATTTTTATTTATTTTATGATAGAGAGAGAGAGAGAGAGAGGGCCTGGTTAGTACTTGGATGGGAGATAGAGACCATTTTAAAAGGCACTCAGTGAATCATGTGATACTATACCAAGACATATAAAATATTGTTGCTGTTAAGGTCAACATGCATAATAATAAATTTTAAGTTCATGTACACCTTAACTCAATGACCACATAGGCATAATCACAAATCAGTTTTACTGAAAATAAAAATGACCCCTCAAATTGCAGGTATATTATACTATCCTGGTACCCGTATAAAAGGTATTCTAATGAGCAGAGCAGACAGTAAGCCACTAATGCCAGTAGTATATGAAGACTTCCTACCATAAAAACTGATAATGAAAGAAAGATGAAATGCTGCTTTGATGGGTTTAAGAGATTTAATTTAGATTGGGGGTATAGGACGGGCATGGCTAATGAAGACTTCCCTGGCATGACTCTGAGTTTTCAGAGAAAGGATAGCTCCACACTCAGATGTGGATAGAATTGAAAAACATTGCAAGCAAAAAACATAGCATGTGCAAAGGCTCTGGGGCAGGAGACTGATGAATTTATAAAGCTTAAAATATGAGGCTGAATCATAGAGGGAAAGGAAGAGATGAAGTATAGTAAAGAGAAAATAAGTAAGATTCGCCCATGTAAATCCTCTTAAAAAATAAAAAGTTATTGAAGGTATTTAATCCAGAATATGACTTGACCAGATTTTATTTTGATATTTGCTGAGAATGTTATGAAGGGGGACATAAGTTAGAAAGAAATTGTAGTAGTCTCGATGACATATGATGGCTGTTTTGATGGAAATGACAGAACTACAATTATAACAGATTTTTAAGAGGTAAAATCAATAGGACTTGGTTCTGGGTTGGATATGGGGGTAAGAGAGGCAGGAATCAAGGAGATGTAATTAAAGAGATACCACTCCCTGGACTAGCAGTGTGTGAGGAGGACTCGGGTTGGACGACCTCAATACTAAGGTGTTTTTGTTTTTGTGTCTTTTTAGACTTTATTTATTTATTTATTTATTTATTCATTCATTCATGAGAGACAGAGAGAGAGAGGCAGAGACACAGGCAGAGGGAGACGCAGGCTCTTTGGGGGAAGCCTGACATAGAACTCGATCCCAGGACCCCGGGATCACAACCTGAACTGAACCACTGAGTCACCCAGATGCCCCAAGATTTTGGACATTGTGAGCTTGAAGTTCTCCTGAGACCTTGAAGAAGAGTTGCTAAATACACAGTTGGAAACATGGGTCTGAAGCTTAGTAGAACGGTGCCCCTTGGAGACCCAAATTTGGTGTTAGCATACAGCTTATAATTAAAGTCATGTGTAGGGATGAAATGGTTTAGGAAGCATGTATAAGTTGTAAGGAGGAGTTAGAACCAAGCCTTAAGGAACTCAAAATTTTAATAATCTGGTATACAGGAGGAATCTTTCAATAATAACTTATTTCTCTATCTCAGCTGGAATAAAAATCTTTTGATGGGGAATTCCTATTTATCCCTGAAGCCTCAGATAAATTATAATTTTATTTCTCTGGCATGTGCTTAACCCACTCTGCTTCATTGAATATTTGTATGCAAAATTCTATCTTGGTCCATATAATATTATCATACATTTCTTACATTCTTGTATATTCTTTTGAGGATAGCAGATTATGAAAGGAAATAATTAAATTCTACAGTAGAAATTATACCTATTTTTGTCTTGAGACTTAAAAATACACCCAGGGGGGATCCCTGGGTGGCGCAGCGGTTTGGCGCCTGCCTTTGGCCCAGGGCGCGATCCTGGAGACCTGGGATCGAATCCCACATCAGGCTCCTGGTGCATGGAGCCTGCTTCTCCCTCTGCCTATGTCTCTGCCTTCTCTCTCTCTCTCTCTCTGTGACTATCATAAATAAATTAAAAAAAAAATACACCCAGGTTGGTTCTTTTAATTTTGATAAAAAGAGGTTAAGTTCTAGGTTCATACTTGAGTGTCCCTTTTAAAAAAGTGTAGAGTGTCACATTTAATAACAAAAGTATGACATTGCAATTTGATTTTAATTGAGAAAATAAACTGTATACTATTGAAAACTCAATTATACTTGCAGCTCTTACTTGTATCTATTATGTCTCAAAAGCATCTGTTCCTACAGTTAATTAAACTTGACTTTTACACGGTCAAATCCTGCCAACCATGGTTTCCAAATAATTTTCATTCCCTATTAACATACTACCATAGGCTCACATCCATTTTTGTTCGTTTGTATTACTTTATAATAAACTACCATACTGGCACTATCCTTGGGAAATGGAAAAATAAAGAGCCAGCCTTATGGAAACAACAGCAACAAACTTCTCATTTCAGGATTTCATTAATGCAGCCAGATCTAGGTTTACAATTTATAAGGCTTCTCCAGCCCAGCTTTGTTTTGGGATTTTTTTTTTTTTGTATATTTTTTTATTGGAGTTCAATTTGCCAACATATAGCATAACACCCAGTGCTCATCCCGTCAAGTACCCCCCAGTGCCCGTCACCTAGTCACCCCATTCCCTCGCTCACCTCCCCTTCATTACACCTTGTTCATTTCCCAGAGTTAGGAGTCTCTCATGTTTTGTCACCCTCACTGATATTTTCACTCACTTTCTCTTATTTTCCCTATAATCCCTTTCACTATTTTTTATATTCCCCAAACGAGTGAGACCATATAATGTTTGTTCTTCTCCAATTGACTTGCTTCACTCAGCATAATACCCTCCAGGTCCATCCACATTGAAGCAAATGGTGGGTATTTGTCCAGCTCAGCTTTGAAATATGATGACCTACAGATACTTTTCTGTTATTCTCTACAGAAAAGGTAGTGGGGCAGGAGGAGCATAGTGTCTGTTTCTTGGCCATAGACATTTTATTCAACAAATCTCTTTTTTCTGATAGAAAGACAAGAAAGAAAAGAACCACCGCTTGAGATAAAATGTTCCTCTTAACTTTCAGAGGCTTTTTTTTTTTTACTGTAAAAAGATTACAAAAAATGATCTCAAACATGAATGAGTTACTCATCTGCCCTTCTCTACATTTTACTATGAAGAATTTTTCTTTTGTTCTCAATGCAAATGGTCATTGGTTCATTTTCTCTCACTCGGGACAGTTATGTCACATCTCTTGACTAATACGCATGCATTTGCCACTAAAAGACATTTTAACTGAGAGCTGTCACATCCGTCATCTCCACCCGGCCTGGTTAAAAATTTTATCTGCCGTCTTGAATTAATTTCAGCTTGCCTGAGCCCAGCAGGGGACTTTAGAGTGGTTTAGTTAAATTCTTCATTTTAAAAGAACATTATGGTTTTCTATTTAGCGTTTTCTTCCACATCTAATTTTTGTTTCACAATGCTGAAACAATGATATAATTATAGATCCACTGAAAAGTGGGAAGAAAACAGGAACAAAAAATAAAATAAAAATCATCCAATTGTCATATTTTCCTGAGGAAGCATTTTCTTTTGCTTTGCTTTTTCTTTTTGCCAATTTTCCTGTTATTTCTCAAGTTAGCTAAAACCCCACCTAAGCAGTACACAATTAAGGAGTAAATATGCAGCATTTAGAGGGGGAGAAAAAGGGAAATGAGAGCCAGAGCACTAATTCACAGTAGAATCACAAAAGCGCAGGGAAGAAGCGCAAAATAGGAAAAGGCCTAATCATCAAAATATTTAATACAGATCACATCTGGGACAAGACTGAATGCAAGCAAGTCAATAATATATTTTCCTTGAAGCTGTTGTTCAACAGTTTGCTTTTCAGGCAGCCATTGCACACATTGGTAGGTGAGGAAGTTCAAGCTGTGAGTTGGATGAGAGGCATGTTTGAAGCTCACCAATGCCAACAGAAGTATCTAAATCTCCTATCAGCCACTACTGACCTATGGGAATATAAACCCCCTGTGACAAGTACTGAACTCTTGACAAATGTGTTGTCTTATAGGTTGCAAGTTGAGTTTTCTGAGCATTAGAGATAGCTACTAGGAAGACTTACTAAGAGCGTGCATGGATACTAATTCTCCAGTGTCGCTCGTCTACATAAAATACTACTATCTGCATACATATGTTGTTGCAAGATACCATTAAAATCCACAGTGTCTCCAAGCTTTTAATTAATGCATTTCAGTTAGTACTGATCTTAATACCTTAAATCAAAAAGAATCCGCAGAATCATTCTTGTGTGACTATAATTCTAACAGTAAACTTTCTCAAGCATTTCATTAAAAAAATCTCAAAGGGAGAGGATGCAGCACATGCTCTTACTTTTATTTAATCAGGATTGAGGAAATTATACCTTTTAATTAAGCTAAATTGGTAGTTTAAAATTCTGCATTAAATTTGTTTGTTAACCACAAACTATATTATGAAATAGTGTCAATATTTAGTTTCGTATTTAATGGCATTTGTTGACATAGGAGTACTTAAAATTTGTAAAATCTCCTCTGGTATGAATTATTTTTGTGTCTCTAGGAAAACTGTAAAAGCTGCTGCATCAGTTATTGCTTCTCCTTAAGATTAGCCTCACTTACTGCTGCATTAAAAATGTGTTTACTACTAAAAATGTGTTTCCTTGCACAAAGAACATGAGAAATAGATGCACAATAGTTTTTTGTGTATTATTTTAACTTCGTACAAGGAATTAGAAATAAAACGTTTAAGTAGGTTTTTTCTGTTAAATGTTACATGAGTAGAGACAGAAACAAAATTTTCATGCAGAGATTATCAAAAGAAAAGAAGAAATGGCTACTCACACTTGGGTTTCCCCCATTGCCAATGTAAACAGCTAGCAGTGAATCACAATATGTCTTCTTGTAAAACAGGCAATGCAGTATTGTGCTATTAAAATCCTTTTAATCAATAGAAATGATGAAAGTGGCTAAATCAAAAGTGGTAGCCAATATAGTAGATTGCAAGGGGTGAGGAGTGGGAGAAAGCATTAAAGGCGGATGCGCAGAAGTGTTTTAAACCTATATCCTTTAAAATTTACTAATTCAGCCATCTGGCAAGTTTACTGCTATTATTATAAATTCTTATTTAAATGATAATAAAATCACTTGCTGACAGGAAATTAGTCATGCAAGGACCTGCAGATGCACTGCCTTCTGCCCAGGCTCTGGAACTCTGTGTGCAAAGTTCAAGACTGCTCATTTGCTCAAACCACATGGGGTAGTGAAATGCTGACAGCTCTGTCTTTCAAGGTATCCCCAAATTCAACAGATCTTTGATAACTTTTGGGGACTTGAGTGTGTGTGTGTGTGTGTGGGGGGGGGTTATATTTATAAATATCAGGTCCACTCCCCAGTTATTTCATCTTGTTTTGGTTAGACTAAATGCTGAATACCCAAAAGAAAAAAAAATGATACATCAGTCTGTATAACTTTTCTAATTCTTGGCACAACAAAGTTAAAGCAAAGTATGGTATTAGTGATAATATTATATCAAAACTTCCATTTTGATTCTCTAGAATTAGTTTGTAAATCATGTATGATAGGAAAGTACATCACAAAAATATCTTAACATACACACTGTGCTTTACACAGGAAATAGTTCTATGGAACTTTCATTATTATAGTAACAAAGTCAGGTTTTTTTAATTCAAGATTTTATTTATTTATTCATGAGAGACACACACAGAGAGAGAGAGAGGCAGAGACATAGGCAAAGAGAGAAGCAGGCTCCACGCAGGGAGCCTGATGTGGGACTCGATCCTGGACCTCCTCGATCACATCCTGGGCTGAAGGCAGACGCTCAACTGCTGAGCTGCCCAGGCATCTCCAACAAAGTCGTTTTTGAAAGTACTTTGTTCTTATAAAGAAAGTTTACATAGTAATGAAACTAAGTATTTTACCTTATTGAGATCATGGCTACTCTTATACAACATTAATATTAATGGATACACTAATACAAAATAATTTACATATTACATTAGTGTTTGAAGAAACCCTATTATTATATTAAATTTCCACCTTCCTGTGGCCCTCTCAAATAGGTACCAGTATTCCCTGCTTACAGATGAAAATACTGAGCCTCAGTCATGTTAAACAACCCACTCAAGGTCACAGAACTACAAACTACTACTACAAAATACAAACTGCAGCAACCAGTCTCAAGTCTTCTGCTTCCAAACCTAGAAGAGTTGACACATGATGCCACAGCTAGTAAACAAAAGCGGAAATAAACTAAAATAAGCCATGGTTTAGCAAACAAGTTGAAAAAGAAAGCTGGTGGTATTGTTTCTTTTTAGGTAAACAACTTTCTAATAGGTACAGGTGTGTATCGCCTATATCATAGACAGGAGCCCACGGTATATAAATTTACTAAATTTACCATGAATTTCTGAATTTCTTATTATTTCTTTGATACATTAGACCAGTAATTCTTTTGATATGATATCATTTGAAGTTTTTAAGGAAAGGTGAGTTTAGAAAACACCCCAGGTAATACGATTCATTGTCATGCTTATGTTTTTCTATGTAATTGCAAATATCCCTTATCGACAGCACCATCAAAATGAGTATTAACCTTGTTTTAACTGAATCCCTCCCCCATTCAATGTAAAGGGGGAAAAGAAAAGATTATTTCCACAGAGAAAACTCATCTTGCATCAGCCAATACGGTCCGATCCTGCCTCCCCATCTCCCTACAAGCTGGTTCTGGCTCTTCTGCAGGCAGTAATGAACTGCTCCTGACAGAGCCATGGCCCTTTCCCCCTCGCTCCACCCCCCTGCATCTATTTAAATTCAAACATGCACAGCTCATGTATAAGCAAACAGGTGCAGGGATCAGGGGGCTGCCAAACCCTGAGCAGGCAGGAGGTACATGTGTATCTCGCTGATTGTGGCATACTACTGATAGAAGACGACAAGGCCAGACAATGGGGAGGGTCAGTAGGTGGCTCTTTGATTTCTCTGGCTTCCTGACATGGCAGCAGGCTGTGTCTGCAGCTTGTAGAAGAGCTATACCCTATAACATTTAAGTAGCAGGCATGAAAATTTTAGATGACCTGAAGAGCTGCTGCTCTTCAGCCTGTGCTTTCTAATCACTACCTTCAGCGAATCGGTACAGGAGTGTTAACCTCAGAAACTTAAAAGACACTCAAAGTCCCAAACTCTTCCCGACATTCCTCAGAATTTTCAAGGAACAAACAGCAATAATGGTGCACTTTGCACACAAACAAATGGTGAAGCAAGCTGGAAGATTTTCAAATCATTTTTAACCATGAGCAAGTATTAATTAGAAGCCAAGATGGTTGTTAAGTCTATTGTATATGTAGAAGCTGTCTTTTCTATCAACACTTTCACACAAGTTTATGCTATATTTATTTCAGGCCCTTTCATCAATTATCACATTCAATTGATGATGGACGGCAGAGTCATAAAAATGACCCCCTTAAACCATGAAAGGTGCCATCTTATTTTATTTAATTTTAAGAGATGCATCGTGGTTCTATAGTTTGCCTATTTTTAAAGTATGTAGGAATATTTTGAAACATAAATGTTATGCAGTGTTTTATTAACATTTGCAAATAGAGTTTCCCTTAACCTATATTTTTATATTTATATGCATAAAATATTCCCTCAACTTATAAATAACTTATATTTTTATTTCTATGCCTTATAAATGTAATAATCTAAAACAAAGTATTTCCCCTTTAGAATTTTTTTTAATTTTATTTATTTATTCATCAGAGAGAGAGAGACAGAGAGAGAGGCAGAGACACAGGCAGAGGGAGAAACAGGCTCCATGCCGGGAGCCCGACGTGGGACTCAATCCCAGGTCTCCAAGATCACACCCTGGGCTGAAGGCGGCATGAAACCACTGAGCCACCTGGGCTGCCCTCCCCTTTAGAAAATTAGCTACAAGAATCACAGCAATATCTTAGAAAATTACACATATTTTTGTAACCATAATTGTAAAGGCCAAAATGTTCAATTATCAAACGTGTCGTCCTTGAATCAGTATTCATGTTATTTTATCTTAATACTTTTTAAGAGATAATGAACACCTTTTACATTTAGAAATTCTTTGTTTGATTTCCTTAACTCCTAGAGATGTGCAGGTCCACATAACCCACAGCACCCATGTTCATCCAGTGAAGCCGCTCTAGTTACTCTTCAAATCTCTATTGTGGTGATGCTGAACTATTGAAGCCAACAGACTTCTACTCATTTTCAGTGTGGACCCAAGTGACTTCATTATTTACAATATGAATATTGTAAATAGCAAAGCAAATGGCAAAAGATAAGTGCACCAGGACACTGACAGCTCCTACCATGATCCATGATTTTACATTTTGATAGATTAAAAGAAGACAGAATACTCAGAGAAGTGTCTACTACCCATTTTTGTCATCACACTCTATTGAGCAAGGTATTTTTTTTAAATATTTTTATTTATTTATTCATGAGAGACACACAGAGAGACAGAGAGAGGCAGAGGAAGAAGGCTCCCCACAAGTAGCCTGATGTGGGACTCGATCCTGGATCCTGGGATCATGCCTTGAGCTGAAGGCAGATGCTCAATTGCTGAGCCACCCAGGCATCCCCTGAGGAAGGTATTAATAAATAATTATTTCCAGACTTATGCTGTCTTCGATATTTGGGGCGTAATCCTGATTGAGAACAAAGTATGTCTAAATTTATTACACATAAAGCTTTTATCTTGGGATTGATAAAAATTCTTACTTCCACTGATGGAAATTCTATTTATTTCCACTTCCTTCCTCCAGTTAGCTTTTTATACTTCCTAAAAACTAGGAATCCAGCTTCATATTAGAACTCCAGAGCCATTATCTTGCCATAATTTCATCTGAGAGTCCAAATATGACTACATTTTATTCAATATATAATTGAAGTTCATGAAGTTTCCATAGATTGTGTTAATCTTTTTTCAAACAAGGTTATGTACATAAATATTTATGCATAATATACACAGGTAAAAATATAGTATCATTTTTCAGCAGAACATGCTAAATAAATAAATAAATAAATAAATAAATAAATAAATAAATCTACCATGAAGAAATCACACAAGAAACACATCTTAAGAATTTCTAAATTTGGGGGCACTTGAGCATCTGCCTTTGGCTCAGGTTGTGATCCCAAGGTCCTGGGATCAAGTTCCACATTGGGCTCCTCACAGGGAGCCTGCTTCTTCCTCTGCCTATGTCTCTGCCTCTCTCTGTGTGTCTCTCCTGAATAAATAAATAAAATCTGCAAAAAAAAAAAAAAAAAAATTTCTAAATTTTTAGGGGTACCTACTTTACTGAGTCAGTTCAGTAGTCGGCTCTTGATTTTGGCAAAGGTCCTGATCTCAGGGTATTGGAACAGAGCCACACATCCAGCTCCGTGCTCAGTCAGGAGTCTACTTGAGATTCTCTCTCTCCCTCTCCCTCTGTCCCTCCCTCCATTCACACACTTTCTCTCTCTCTAAAATAAATAAATAAATAAATAAATAAATAAATAAATAAATAAATAAATAAATGAGATTTAAAATTTTTAGAGAGGCAGCATGTTTACATATGAAATACTCATGATGAAAATTGCTGGAACCATTACTTATCAAGACATCAACTACATGAAAAAAGCTGTAAATTCAATGGGACTTCAAAACAGAAAGTACCAAGCTAATCTGGATTTGTGGGAGAGTAAGTCTTGGTAGAGGAGCTACTATCTTATTTTTATTGTGGGCCACATTGAAGAGAAAGAAAATGATGGGTAAACTGGTTAAACAAGAAAGGCATAGAGTCAGAAATAAACATTAATACAAGTGAGAGATTAGGGGTTTGGTCCACATAGAGGGGTATTTCTTGAAAGAAATTATGAAATAAAAAGGTTTCATAAATAAAGTGGGATCAGATGATGCATGGATGGCGTTGGCAACCAATCATTGAAGGTTGGTTTTTCTTTTTAACTTAATCTGACGGACAACGTGCTTTAAGAAAAGTGTCAAGGAGAAAGTAAATTTATGACAGTAAATTGTCAGTAAGTTTATAGCATGGAACGGAGTAGCAAAAAGTCTAGAAAGGGTATGAATCAGTGTTTCTAGGAATAGTCCAATGTCTGTCATAGGAGGATGCCAGAATAGTGACTATGAAAAAAAAAAATGGACAGGAAATGAATGTCAGAGTAATTCTGGAAGAACACTAATATTTATGTATCCAAGAATTTAGCAAAAATACACACTATTGAAGTGGGGGAAATATGCTTTACTTCCTAATGCCTTTATTTGGTTAAAAACAAACAAGCCTTTGGTCCAAAAGTATTAAATACAGCTGAAGAAGAGGAAGTATGTGATACTGATTTTATAATAGTTATAAAATATACAGTGACATCAGACATTTTAATTGGATGAATTGCGTGGTATGTTAGGCATCTTGAAAAGTTGTTAAAAGATCAGGGAGGTGAACTATAGAACTGCCGTAAAGCACTGTAGAAGGTTGCTTCTGTTGCTTACTCCCATTAAGGTAGACACAGCCCAGATTCAAATTGGTTTTGCCAGATTTCAATTATTGTAACCTCAGGTGAGTTACTTTGTTTCTCCTGGCCTTATTCATTTTGTTTTCCACTTACAGAGTGACTAGGGTGGACAAGCCCTGCGCTGAGTGTAGGGGAAACATCTTTCCCATCTGGAAAAACACACCACCCCGAGGAATGGTGAGGCCAGAATGCAATTCCACATGGGCTTAGCCTGGCATCCGACCTCCCTCAAGCTCTGAAACAAGGGAGCTGCCTTCCCTTCTCTGCAGGTGAGCTGCAGGAGGCTCCCTTTTAAAGCAAATAGAGAATTGATAGACCCTGTACTCCTTGAAGGCACCCATGTGTGAGGAGGAAGTGAACAGAAAGAACTTCTCCCTCCATTAATCCTGGTTGGGAAACCCCGAGAACTGACTGGCCTGCTACTTGGACGATTTATTTTGTGTCCCATGTGTATAAGAAGTGGGTTCCAGAAGCACAGAAGTAGCACAGAAGGCAGATATCACAAAATCAGCTGACAAAGCTACCTTTCGGACTATAATTTCTCCTTTTTGAAAAGTTAATTCTATTTTATTAGCATTTATGTTAAAGTAATATACTTAAGATTAGATTATCATATATTGGCACTCCTCAAGAAAAGTGTCACTTTGGAGGGAAAAAAAATCTCAGCCTAACCTCCTCTGAAGACGTACATGTGTTCACATGTTAGTGTATGTGTTCTTACCCTTTAAGTGTATCATTAAATATACTTGTTCATACAAGTGAGAATATATGGGATCCCTGGGTGGCTCAGCGGTTCGGTGCCTGCCTTTGGCCCAGGGCGCGATCCTGCAGTCCTGGGATCGAGTCCCGCATCGGGCTCCCTGCATGGAGCCTGCTTCTCCCTCTGCCTGTGTCTCTGCCTCTCTCTCTATCTGTGTCTATCATAAATAAATAAATCTTAAAAAAAAAGTGAGAATATACTTGTATAGACAAGTATATTTCCACTTTAAATTTAAAGTGAATGATGGGCAGCCCCGGTGGCGCAGCGGTTTAGCGCTGCCTGCAGCCAAGGCCGTGATCCTGGAGAACCTGGATCGAGTCCCACGTCAGGCTCTCTGTGTGGAGCCTGCTTCTCCCTCTGCCTGTGTCTCTGCCCCTCTCTCTCTCTGCATCTCTATGAATAAATGAATAAAATCTTTTTTTTTTTAAAGATTTTATTTATTTATTCATGATAGTCACAGAGAGAGAGAGAGAGGCAGAGACACAGGCAGAGGGAGAAGCAGGCTCCATGCACCGGGAGCCCGATGTGGGATTCGATCCCGGGTCTCCAGGATCGCGCCCTGGGCCAAAGGCAGGCGCCAAACCGCTGCGCCACCCAGGGATCCCAATAAATGAATAAAATCTTTAAAAAAAATAAAGTGAATGATATTTTAAGAGTTTAAGACTATCAACCATAAGAATATTGTTGCCTGATAATCTTTCAGAATCTATCTTTAATTTTAAATTTGAACTTAAATCTATTAAATTGGGTAGAAGTGATCTCAAGATCTGTGTATACACACACAGATATTCCTAATAGGTTTTTGATACATATGTGACACATGGAGGGAATGAAGGAGAAAGAGAGAGGGAGAGAGAGATTTTTCTAAGTTTTGGTGTCTCTCCTCCAAATCCTCGGTGACTTCCAATTTATAAGAATGCGTAAGTGTCCTAACTGGAGACTATATTTTTAATGTAGTATATGGTCTTCAGTCATTTTGAAAGCACATTAGCTGAATAATTTGCCAGCTTTTCCAGTTGGTAAACAAGGAATATAACATAAGAGTAGGGGGATATAGTCATGTTAGCACAATTTCTGCAACAGAGTTTTACCCAAGGATGCAACAGAAATGAAAAATCATTCGGTAAGCCTGTTTGGTCTGCCTCTAATTTATCACGGCTTACATCTCTTGCCTGCCAGCAGAGCCGAATTCATACGTTATTGTCCCAAACCTGTCACTTCCTGGACTGCTTTTTAATCTTCCTCCCTGAATTACATTCAGAAAGGTCACTGCTATCCAATTAGAACCTTATCAAAGATGCACACGCAGCCCGGATTCACGCTTATCGAGAATGGGTCATAAATCCAGAAATTGCACATCACAAAGTGCTATTACCATAATGAATAACTGAGGAAGGGATAAAAAAAAAAGTGACAAAACACCTGTGTATTTTCCAGTCTTTGACTCCATTCTTGGGGGTATCAAGAAAGGTGAACAACTGAAATGTGGGCAACAGGGCATAGAGAAGAAAAGAAGAAAAAGCAACAGTTCTCAAGAGTATCACCAAGAACATTATCAGTCTGTATGAAGACATACATGTCTAAGAATAATGACTGATGATAAAATAAGTATATCTATTATGAGAGGCTTATATATGTCACTTTACTATATAAGGGAAAGAGCAAGTGCTGCTTGGCCAGAATATAGAATTCTATACCCACGACGCATTGCATTTCTATATCGACTTTAATTCTTAAGAATCTGAGATAAATACGACTTGCTGTAAGATTAGATTTACTCATTTCAGGAAATATACAACACACTTTCTTTTTAATCCTAAATTAGCACAGTTAGTCATAACTTTGTGGAAAAGTGATAGTTTCTTTCATATTGAAAGCTAAAGTCCCACTTACAATATCATAACACACCTGTAGGTAACTCCCTACCCAACACTCATAGAATGCAGTAAATAAAAATTGGGGGGCACCTGGGTGGCTCAATCAGTGGCTAAGTGTCTGCCTGCAGCTCAGGTCATGATCCCGATGTCCTGCATGGGGCTCCCTGCTCAGTGGGGAGCCTGCTTCTTCCTCTCCCTCTGCCTGCTGCTCCCCCTGCTTGTGCTCTATCAAATAACTAAAATCTTTTGAAAAAAAATTGAAAAAAGAAAAATTTTGATTTAAACAAGTGAGAAGTGAGGAGATAATATACATTTTTTTGTCATTTTATTGGGATATAATTGGTACTTGGTTCAAGTTGAAGGTGTATGGCACAGTGACTTGCCAGTAATGATTCACTGTGCAAAAGGATTTATTACCTTCTTTTTTTATATAAAGATGTTATTTATTTATGAGAGAGAGAAGGAGAGAGTGAGAGCAAGAGACAGAGAGAGCACGAATGGGGGAAGGGGCCGACATAGGGAGAAGCAGACTCCCCGCTGAGCAAGGAGCCTGATGCGGACTCAATCCCAGGACCCCTAATCATGACCGGAGCCAAAGGCAGACACTTAACCGCTTAACCGACTGGGCCACTCAAGTGCCCCACCAGGTTGTATTACCTTCTAAGAAGAGAAAGTGGGAGTTTCCTTATATTTTCTTCTAACAGAAAGTCTTTAGAGTATTTATAAAAAAAGTGACCCAAAGAATTTTAGGAAAATATTTGATTTTATAAAGAAAAGCACCCCATTCTAACTTAAAATGCTGGGAAAGCTGAACCTAGGCTGGACTTAGATGTTGACAGGAGTCCAGAAATTCTATTACCCAAAGACCGTTCAAGCACAAAGTCTCCATTGCTGACACGTTTGTGATTTGCTCTCCTTATGTTTTCAGTGTCACTTATCAGCAGACTCAATAATGCATATTTCTATGAATGCTGATTCCAGGGATACTGGGAGGTATGGTATAATTAAATGTAAATGAGTCCCTGACTTAATCTGAATAGTGCAAATTTAATATCAGATTTCCAGTATGAAGGCAATAGCTCTCTCCTTACCTCTTCAATGACTGGTGTACAGAGCTATGTGTCTATCCCTTTACCGGTCTTAGCCAAGGGTCTTAGCCCAGTTATTCGTTCACCCAGAATCTAGTTATAAAAAGAGCATTATTTGCTCCCTTCTCAGCTTTAAGATACTTCACCTTCCTCTGAAAAACTAAGCTGGGTTCAGAAAAAAATGCCACAATAAAACGAAAGCCTCTCCATCGAAGGCACGACAAGGTCATGCTGTTAACAGAAGCATTTGCATTCTGTCGGGGTGCTCATGGTCCATGTTTAACAAGCGGAATGTAATTGTCCATTTGTGGAGCTTAAAATTACAAAATCTCCCCAGAACCATGTATCTGCAGTTGACAAAGGCGGGGCACGCAGCCACCCTTCCTTCGGCCCCTCTTGCCTCCAGTTCTCTGTATAGTTCTGACTTTCAGCTGGTCATGAGGAAGTAAAGATATACTCCCAGTTTTTTGATGTTGACAAGCATGTCATCTGTAACTTGGGCTCTGACATGTGGCGTTGTCAGGATTTGCCTTGATGGGAAAGTGATTGACCTTTGCTCATAATTATCAAAACAAGGGGAAGAAAAGTGACTAGAGAGGCAGCTGCTGCTTCGGCGGCTGTCCAACCTCAGAGAAAGTGGGGACGAGAGGTCTTTTGAAGGTCTGAGTGCAGAAGACGTGGCCGCCAGGAACACAAAGCTGTCCTGGAAAACGCGACATAGCGTCAATCCTGACATAGCAGGAGTGTTCTGCTAGGAGGATGTGTTGATCTTTGTAGCTCAGAATTGGTAAGTTATTGAATGGTTTCAAATCTGCCTTATACAAGCACACTTCCAAATCACTCAAGTCATGCAGGATTCAAAAACAAACTTCAGGCAGTAAATCCTAACTTCACTGTTACCCTCTTCAAGGGTCAGCATATCTGATTGTAAGGCTGCTTAGTATTCATACACCCCGGGTAAGTTTTGGTTTGAAGTACTGTTCCGAGCACAGTCTATAACTAGACCTAAAATTCAATAATTTAAAAATGTGAATGGAGTATATTAGTGGAATATATTAAATACACAAAAGTAAATTTTTTATTTTTTAAAATTATTCAGAAGATTTCTTTGTCTGACACCAGGTTTTTAACATCAGGAAATTGTTCATATGTATATAACATTTTTCATGGATAGATTTTTTTTTTTTTTTTTTTTTGCATCGGGGCAGTGGGAAGCAGCTTGTCTTCATTTTGTACTCTTGAGAACAATCAGAGTAACTCCCGCTAACAACTGAAATGTAGACTTTCAACATTTTCTCCACTGCTCTTTTTGTCTGTTCTCCACTCAAACATATTTTCCTATAGATCCAGAGGTTAGAACTGCTCAGACTGCTCCTATTTTTCCTTTAGTAGAATATAATTTTATAATAAACTCTCATTTCACAAGTAGTTTTAAATGCAGTTCCATTGCTAACTTATGGTCTAGTATCGAAATACTTTTACTATTCAACACAGACCTAGACATTTTTCTTTCTTCACAGCCAGACACTTCCGATCTTGTACCCACGCATATGTTTTCTCCTTGCTAAGAGTGGAAGCCTACAATTGGCTAAGCCTCCTTAAGCTCTGCAATTGTTCCTCTAATTCCACATTCTGCTTGCTTGCTTGTGGCCATGTTCTGGCATCAAACAGAACACAGAAACAATCATTCCAAGTCTTTTCATCTCTGTTATTAGTTATACTGTTGACTCAGAACTAAAACGGAACATTAAATGAGGGGTAAACACACACGTACACACACAAAAGGTTCTTAAAAACTTATTCCCCATAGTGCATCTAGAGGCTTTTAATCATCATTTTAGTCCTTTCATCTATTTCTTCATATAACGATTGGCCTCTTTTCTGCTGATCATGGTCCATGCTGTATCTCTAAAATGAAAATAGGCTTTTGAGTATTCTAAATTAGGTACACGAAAGATTCTGTAACAGTTTACATGTATATATTCAAAAAGAACTTCTCCATTCATGATGTTGTCATTACTTTGAAAGGGTCAGGGTATCTAAATTATTAATTGAGAACAAACCAGACTTAAGTCATTTGGTGAATTAAGCATATGCTGTAGACATTAGGATACATTGTACTATCTTTGATGGTACGAGTAATCGACTATATTTTCATAAAACAGAGTGACAATAAAAAGACTGTGCTTGTTCAATAAATTACATGTGTTTCACACAAATTCAAGAGTAAGTTAAAGCTAATAGAGACACTAAAAGTGCTTACGGTATTGGTCTAGAGAATTGGACAATATCATTATCATAATTAAGAAACTGTATATAGCAAGAGAAATTTTAGAAGAAAAAAGAAAGAAAGTTCATGATAGTCTGTCAGATTTGAATCGGTGTGAGAGCCATCCGTGTGTCACAAGTTTTCCATGGTGTTTGGAATACTGTGGTTTATTAAGTTTGTTTTTACTCAGAGACTCTGAGTATAACAGTATTCTTTTTGAATACATACATGTAAACTGTTACAGAATCTTTCGTGTACCTAATTTAGAATACTCAAAAGCCTATTTTCATTTTAGAGATACAGCATGGACCATGATCAGCAGAAAAGAGGGCAATCGTTACATGAAGAAATAGATGAAAGGACTAAAATGATGATTAAAAGCCTCTAGATGCACTATGGGGAATAAGTTTTTAAGAACCTTTTGTGTGTGTATGTGTGTGTTTACCCCTCATTTAATGTTCCATTTTAGTTCTGAGTCAACAGTATAACTAATAACAGAGATGAAAAGACTTGGAATGATTGTTTCTGTGTTCTGTTTGATGCCAGAACATGGCCATAAGCAAGCAAGCAGAATGTGGAAGCTCACACCCATTCAAATCTGGTTCTAAGAGAGAATTCTGAATACACTGGGCTGTCTTTCATTCATTGAATTTTCAGCTTGGGCATATAGGACTGAGCAAAGTACATCCTCCTCCACATTTCCTTACTGGATAATCGACTCTTATGGACAGGCCACCGGAGAGTTACTCTTAAGCACAGACTTGTTTGTGCTCACTAGACTGTACAATTAGAATCCCTAAATAAGGGATCTCTGGGTGGAGCAGCAGTTTGGCGCCTGCCTTTGGCCCAGGGCGCGATCCTGGAGACCCGGGATCGAATCCCACGTCGGGCTCCCAGTGCATGGAGCCTGCTTCTCCCTCTGCCTGTGTCTCTGCCTCTCTCTCTCTCTGTGACTATCATAAATAAAAATAAAAATTAAAAAAAAAAAGAATAGAATCCCTAAATAATAAGGGGAGAATTTCTCTCAAAATTGGTGAGAATAGAGCCAGAGTTTCAGCAACTTATTATAACCATTTAGTTTGTTACTTATCAAGTCACAAAAAGTTAAATGCAAATAAAAGCAAAATTATGTTTAAAATATATATATCTAGATATATTATATATATCTATATATACTACCATTAAATCCATTATATATGTGCGTATACATATGTGTGTATATATGTAATATGTATATATGTGTATATATATACACCATTCTACCATTTATGTTAAAATGGAGTATCAAGAGTTATCACACGAAGTAAAGAGATGGAAGATCATTTAAAATAAAATCAGTCCCTTCAAGCTCCTTCATGTGCATTATGAGAAAGGTCAGAAAGGTAGCTAAGCCCAAAGTTTCTGCAACCAAAGTCATTATTTTAAGAGACCGATTTATCTGGAAATCTAGATTTGATTGCAGAGATAGAACTAAGACAGGCCCATGGTAGATTTCAAATAGAAGATCTAGTTAGAACTCCAACAAACTATAGTGTTGCTGTTTGGTTCCCATGTGACTTTTCATATAATAAAACTAAAGTTTAAACTCCATCATTGCCAACAATTAAAAATCGTGGCCTACGAGTTTTTCCTGTTGAAGGCTGCCAGTAGTACTGTCAAGAGTATGTAATTGCTGCACAGGACTGGCTTCGATGTTGATCTATGGAACCACTCAATCCACAGCCGTCAAAGCACTGATACCAATTGCAGTTAATGACACTGTGTCATCTTCTAGCTCGTATACCTACCGCCTTGCAAACAAATAACCACAGGCAGCAAAGGGTTGGGGGGGGGGGTGTGCGATGAACGGCAGATACCATATTTATCATAATCACTATGATCCACGGTAGAGGAAAATCAATTTCTCTTAATCGAGTAGAGTGACTTATTAAGGGTTATGAGTCCTGGCTGGATAGCTGTACTGATTTGATTATGTTGGGAGGGAAATTAGCAGTGGCCTCCTACACAGTCTTTTCTTTTGTCTTCAGGCTCAGGGTTTGTTATTAAATTATTATCTTATAAAAGCCTTAGTGAGCAGGTCATGCTTTGATCAAGAGGAAACTGAGAAACAAAGCGCTGAAAAGGTTTCCAAAGTGTTGACAGGTAGAGATGTGAACACTCACAATATCCTCACTGCAGAGCTGTTGGTTTATAATCGAAAGGATGTAGAGAGCGCATACACCCATGCCAACATTGGAACCTTCTTGAAAGAACCCCAACACAGGTTAAACTTTGTCCTTCAATTTCTCCCTCCTGTTTTTCATACCATAGTCTTAGACATCTGGAAAGCAAGATACCTTGTTATGCTGTCTGAGAAGAATAGATCAGCAGGTTAAAAGTCTTACATGTTTTTAAACATTAATGCTTTGAACAAAATCAGTAGCAAAAAATAAAAAAGTTAAATGTGCACTTTTTAGAATCCTCCAGATTTTTAAAAGGTCACAAATCATGGACAAAAAGTGGAAAAGATTCTGTGGAAATGACTTTATTTTCTCGCAAGAACCACCTTTCCTTGCCTTCCTGTCTCTGATGCAACTGTTGGGAAAGAAAGTAGGATAAATTTCAGCTGTTTTCACTTCTGTTTTTCTGAACAGCTTCGGTTGGAATTTTACCAATGTGAGCACCATCAGAACTGTTTCCCTCTCAATAAATACAGAAATAAGAAACTGATTAGGTTCTCTTCCAACATATATAACAACCAAATACAGCAGATTAGTAAAAATTATCATCCTTCATAAATAGTTCTTTACAGATTATCCACATGTACAACCAAATATGTACAATTTTTCTTAGTCATAATATTTTAAAATACCAACTAAAAAAGCCATGTGAATTTTTGTTAGGAGCAAGCATAAGAAATTAAAAGAATCCCAAGACAGAATGTGTTTTGCTGAGCAGAGCACTAGATTTCTTTCTGTTTATCTTTTGCAAAACACCACAGTCCATGAGATGTACATGATTGCTTTGATAATCACACACTTGTGTTTGATATGTTAGATTTCAAACATCTGGTCAATATAGCGCCAAGATTTCTTTTGATGGCATCAAAGTTCTTAAAAGAGTTCCTATCTAATTTCCTCATGAGTGAAGTTTCATTGTTAGTACATGATATTAACAACAGAGTGATGCAATTCTTAGAAATAGGACAGTGTTGGTTCCATAATTTTTTGTTACTTTGAAAATCACACATATATTCTCTATTGACTCTCTCCAGTGGCCTCATCACTGCCCCCTCAAGAAATTACCGGACATAAAATGGAAAATTTTTATTCTATAATCTCCCTTCACCTTTCAACTTTCATTTAAATGGCTTTTTGGTCTCCTTTGCCCAGAAAAAAGTTGAAATTGCACTTATAATCCATAATTGCTGCAAAATATTTCAATCATGCCTTTTATCACATAATTAAGTAAGTGCTGCAAGATTAAAGGAAGTAAGAAGTTAAAAGTTATTCATATGTTACCATTCTTGGTTATTTCATATGTTGTGTTCTAGAAAAGATTAATGAACATCATCTATACATTAATTTCTTTCTTAGCATATATTCATTTTTATAACCCTGCAGGGTAGCATACAGCCTAACATCCAGATGTTCAAAAGATATTTGTTGAATTAAATTCAACTGTACTATAAACATATCGAGCATGGTTTACATGAATTACTTTCTCTCTTTAGAATTTTCATTTCTGCTAGCAGCCCTCTTTCTCTTCCACTTCCAATTATTAGAGACATTTCCATACTCTGGAGACTAAAGACTGGTATACTTAAAAAGTCAGTGGTCAAAAAAGATTTAATGACTGGATACAAGCTTCCATTAGCCTATTATGAATAATGAAAATTTTCCAAATCTACTGATACACAGTTCATTGATTTCATCCAATATCTATAAAGGCATTTTTGGCTGATCAAGCCATAATGAAGTGACTTTTTCAGAAGGACTTTCCCCTATGGTATAAACAATTTTATTTGTGAGTATAATGATAGCTCAGTCAAAATAGCCCTTTCCCAGAGTTAAAACTACTATAACTAGTTTGATGATAAATTTGAATCTGATAAAACTGACACATTACACCAAAAGGACCATATTAATCAGAGAGAGTTAGAAAAACATTTGCTACTGAGCTCTATGTCGCATCATTTTATAGCTTATCAGTCAATAATCACCAAACACATTCAAGTACTCTTTCTCTTGGCTGAGAGAAATTAAAACTACAATAAATCTTCTGACATACAGTATTACAGTATTATTAAACACCATCATTCAATACTAGAACATTGGATAAAAATCACAACCCTATAATAAATCATATGTATTTTTTAGGTAAAGATTAAAATATACTTATCTTTATTCTCATAATTTAATGAGTGAGCCATGAAAATATATTAGGTCATATTCTAAAGCAAGCTATGCATTCAAATTAATCCATTTCAAATACACTTTAAATGATTGACTTCGAAAGAATTCACCTAGTAATTTAATAATGTGTTTTTCCTGCCTTTAATAACCAAGTTTTAGAATGTTATTCTTTTTAAAAACACAGCCACATAAGAAAATATACAATTACTTTACCAAAAAGTGGTAGTAATTCTTTTCTAATTAATTTAATACTTCCTTTGCTAAATGGTCAAATCTGATAGGAAACTAAAGAATTGTTCCGAAATTCCCCTGTCTCATAGATAAATTATAACAGAGTGTGGAAACTGTATTTATTCAACAAATTTTAATTGAATGTTTACAATTGTACTAGGCCCTTTGATATGTGTCACAGATTTTAAAAAATTAAGAAATATATAGTTCTATTCTGATTGAACTTAGAGTTTATCAACATTTGCTTTTCATATTCATGGATCCCAAAGATGATATATTTCCCCTTATGTCATTGGCAGTTTTAATAGCCTCTACAGCACCAGACTTTAAATCTCTTGACCAGTGACTCTTTTGTTACTAGCAGTCTTTAGTCACTAATTGCACTTGTCTTAAAATTTACATGCCACCTGGGTCCAGCAAAGTAATGTGTGAGTAAAGCATTCAAGCTGTGGCTAAATCTGGTTTGTAGGGTATATGGAGACCTGGAAAGAACAAGACTCACCTAAAAGCATAAATACAATTAGAACACAACCATAGCAAAACACTGTGAGGGCCAACAGGGTCTGTCTTTACTTAGCCTCTAGGCCACCTGCTCTAACATATGAAAACTAAGACAGAAAATTCAAATACTTCCAGTGTATCAGAGGGGAAAAGTGTGTGTAGTGGAGAAGGGGATGTCCTTCATCTGTCAGTATTAAGTCTAGGAATCTATCAAACCAATGGCATTGGAAAGGTAGAAATGACACCTGTGTAGAGAATACAGATCGATCTGTACATCTTAGTCACTTTAATATAATTTTCTCTTTGCTACCTGCCTAAAACTTCTTCAGTAATATGTATAAAAGAGGAAACCAATAAGAGATTCTAGCACTCTAATAAGAAGAAACAAAAGCCAAAAATAAATAAATTTATTTCTGTAACTAGTTAAAAGAAGTTCACACACACGCACATACACACACAGAAGTTCACATATAAACAACTTTATATTAATATTGTCAATATAACAAATTAGTAAAATGATTATGGGAAATTATATATGTATCAATTTTGAAGTAATCACAGGAAATCATGGAGGTTACTTTGTTTTTCTATATTAAAATGGAAAAATCCTTATGGATTTTTTTTACCATTTTATTATTATTATTATTATATTATATTATATTATAATATATAATATATATATTATATATTATATTATTATTTTATGGTACCCTTTGGGGTACCTGGGTGGCTCAGTCAGTTAAGCATCTGCCTTCAGCTCAGGTCATGATCTCAGGGTTCTGGGATTGAGCCCCACATCATCTTCAGGCTCCCTGCTCAGTGAGGAGTCTGCTTTCCCTTCTCCCTCTGCTCCTACCCCTGCTCGTGCTCTCTCTCTCTCACAAATAAAGAAAATCTTTATACAAAAATGGAAAATCGTCATGTATGCATACGCACACAAGAACATGAAAAGATGATATACTTCGTATAGAACAAGTTCTCAAATATCAATAAAAAAGCACTTTAATAGGAAAACCATTTAAACAACATGAATAGCCAAATCACAAAAGGAGAAAATAAGACAATAATCACATAAAAAGTTTTAGCCTTACAAGAAATAAATGTAAAATTGCTGAGATAATGATTTCATTTATCATGTAGGCATAGGAAAATGTCCTAAAGGAAGGGTACGAGTAACTGGGACCCTCAGGTATTACTGAGCTTAAATTGAACAGCCTTACTGAAGAACTCACAAAACTCTTTAAGATATCCGTACCCATTGACTCAACAACTCTGCGTGTGTGAATTTACTTGAGAAAAATAATCAGGTGTGTGCATAAGGATTTTTATCACAGTATGTCCTTTAGAGCTCATACATTCATATATAATCCTGAAAATTAGAAATGACTTAAATAATCAATGACAAAGAATAAGAAACCTAGCGTACAACATGGAATGAAATGTGCAGCATTGTGAAAAAGAAAATGATACAAGAAAATATTTATAAAATGCCAATAAGCAAGAACACATGGCTACAATGGTAATCTGAAAAAAACTGCAAAACACCTGCATACATACAAACATGCAAAAATATAGTTATTCATAAATTATTCACCGAGGAATATTTTATTTTTGTGCATTTCATTTTTGTGCATGTACATTCATGTATTTTTCAAGTTTCTGTATTGAATATGTAAGCACTGAGAATATAAGTTAACAGGAGGCCACAAAGGACTTTTTCTGGTTAATTCACAGACATATCCTAACCTGGCACTGAACCTGGTACACAGTAGACACTCTATAATAAAAGAAAGGTATGTATATTTTTTAAACATTTCCAGTCTTCATGACTCATAAATGAATCAAACTTACAAAACTATAAAATTATATGTATAATTATCACAACCACTTTATAAGGCTAGAACCATCATCCAACTTTATAGGTGAAAAAAAACAAGATTAAGAAGTTTAAATAATAGGCAATAGGTAATCTACGATAAATGATGCATAACCAAGGACTGGCTAGAATGTCTGCTATTCCCATTTCATCCCTTGGCCTCTCCCCTCAACAACAGTCTCACCTGACTGTCAGGTGATCTGCTGGTCAGAATTTATTTATGTACATATATATATATATATATATACACATACACACATATATATACTGCATATAATAAATATATTTAAATATAAAATATAAAATTATATATATATATCCTTTATTTATTATTATTTTTTTTATCCTTTGTTTATTTAATTTACTTGCTTAGACAAGTCAAACTTTACCCTTAATTGAAGCACCATCATAGTCTTCCTTTTAATTCATTTCTTAGGACAGACAAAATGCCAACTTTACGTGAAGACACTACTGTAGAAAAAACACCATATTAAATTTATTAGCAGATAAGAGATATCCAACAGACAATTTATCCACACAATGAAAATGTTCTTTCCCTAAATGCACTTTTAAAAAAAATTAGGGCCAACCTTAAATCAAATTGGCAGTAGTGTTCTCATAAGGGGTATCTCTGTTAATATAATATAATTACATCCATGATGTAAGATAGGTTGTAATGAAAAGACATTCCAGCAATTGTTTCTTCTGTTTTTCAAGATCTATTTATATATTTACAAGAGAGAGCATGAGAGCAGAGGTAAGGGAGGCAGGGGAAGAGAGAGTCTCAAGCAGACTCCAAGCTCCGTGCAGAGCCTGATGTGAGGCTCGATCCCAAAATCACAACCTAAGCCGAAACCAAGAGTGGGGCACTCAATGACGGCGCCACCCAGGTGCCCCAACACTGCTGTGATTGTAAGAAGCACAAGAAAAGATAGAGCACATAGCAGAATGGTAGAAAGTATAGATGCTGAGATATAAGAGAAATGAGGACAATGTTGTGTAAGAATACACCAGAAGGGAGAAGTATCATGAAATGGGTTTCATTTGCAATATGGAGCACTGGGTTATTGCATTTGACACAAAAAGCCTATCTATGAGGATACTTCTGAATGCAAGAAATTGTAGAGATGCATATATAAATTGCAGGGTTGCAGAAGAAAAAGTGTGGAAAGACAGAGGTTTTTTTTAGGTTAAAATTTCCACATGATTTTTAAATAACCAAGGGAAAAAAAAGTTTTAAAATCAAATATACAGGAAACATTTTCCACAGAGATTCCACATCTTTCACAAGGAAATAAAAATAATTATTGTGCATCCATATTCCTTCTTTCTCTCAACCATGACTTTAAAATGTTGATAAAATTCCCTTGAGACCTTGTGCTGAAAGCCTGACGTTAAACTACTGGGGAACATACAAATGAAAAGTGCTGAATAATTTATCATGAACTAGTGATTGTGGACAGAAATGTCTAAAATAAGCTGATATAGACTTAACAATCAAGAAGAAAACAACTAAAAATATGAACTGGAAATACCAAACCACAAGGGATAATCTTTTTAATCCAGTGTTTGCTATTGTATTTCTCTTACATAAATTGGAATCAGTAAATCTGATTTGTGAATTTTAAGTAGGCCAATTATGGATCAAACAGATGATTACTTCATTGCTTCTATAATAACACTGCTAGGTAACCAATTTGAACTTATATTTAATGGCCGTACATTTTCTTTTAAATCATCTTCTGAATACATTTTGGAAATGGACTGTGACAATGGTTTCAGCTTTATTCCTCTCTTCAGCTACAAGTCATCACAATTTTGACTGTAATGAGGTTACTCTGCATCTGTCTGTCACAAATAACCTAGTAACAACTAAATGGATTGCCATCAATCTTTCAATTAGAATGTATAACTTTATTAGCACAATATTTTTCGAACTGATTGTATTACTTTGAAAAAGGGCTTTCATTTACTTTGTCATTTAGGGTCAAATGTGTGCAATCGCTGGGAGCTGAATAAATAATAATAATAACCTGTTTTGAATTTGTAGGCCAGCCTTTGCTAACATGCTTTCCTTTAATTATGTAAGCTAAACAACCAGTAGTACATCACAAGTAGAACTGAACTAAACATAGGCATATTTTTATGACAATCCTGTACATTTTATTCTACGATGTCAATTCCTAAGAATTACATTCTGTAAATTCAGCTCTTAATCGATTTACACATCACAAAAGTTTCATAAAAATTAATGTACTGGTAGTGGTAAATACATACATACAAAAAAAAATGTATCCTTTTGGTGAAGAAAACTCTTTCTATACCCAAATATCTTTCTTCATCTTTCCTTAGAGTGAAAAGTTTAGATTCATTCATATCACACCTTTGGTCAAGCATGCTAAGCACCCATGTACAGCCTAGACAGTACGTGTTTCCTTGTGCTCCTCAATCTTTTCTTTGTTCATAAGAGAGTAGTAAGTGCCTATTAGTAAAGTGAGTGATAGAGTGCTAGAATTTAGCTAGAACATCCAATTCAGCAGAATAAATATTAATATATTAAAACAATAGCATCATATCTGGAAGAAAAGCAAAATAATGAGTGAGACCAACACCAAGGGACTATCCAAGTCCCAGGAAAGGTTGAAAACTATGATTGAAAGTGAGCTTCAAAGGCACATATATTCCTTCAACATCACCTGCATCTACCTGATAGCACTGAGAGGTATGGATCCAGAAATATTCATGTGACAATGATTGTGATATTGTGCAGACAGACTACAGCTGTTATAGTTAATATGGTTTTCCACTAAGTATGGATATCTGGTCTAAATTTTATTAGAGTCCCAGGTTTCATACCAAATAAAGGTTGCATCTAAACACTACATAGAAAATGAGCAGAAACAGGGACCTATCATTCTTTAAACGAAATAT
This sequence comes from Canis lupus baileyi, assembly GCF_048164855.1. Taxonomy (NCBI): domain Eukaryota; kingdom Metazoa; phylum Chordata; class Mammalia; order Carnivora; family Canidae; genus Canis; species Canis lupus. The sequence goes on from NC_132867.1 coordinate 13,939,024, forward strand.
CTGAAAAGTGCCTGGATTCTCCCCCTTTTCAACCCTGATATTCCTGTATCATGATAATATAATCTTACTTCATAATAAGAAATATTTCATATTCAAGGAAAGGAAAGGAAAGGAAAAGAGAAAGAAAAGAAAGAAAGAAAGAAGAAAGAAAGAAAGAAAGAAAGAAAGAAAGAAAGAAAGAAAGAAAGAAAGAAAGAAAGAAAGAAAGAAAGAAAGGAAAAGAAAGGAAAAGAAGAAAGAAAGAAAGAAAGAAAGAAAGAAAGAAAGAAAGAAAGAAAGAAAGAAGAAAGAAAAAGAAAGAAAGAAAAGGAGAACAGAGAAAATAAGAAGAGAGAAAAGGAGAAGGGAGGAAGGGCAAGAAAGAGCAAAAGAAGTCCTTGGAAGCTGTATGCAATTATGATGGATAAATCAATTTGTTACTTTTAATCAGAGCTAAAAATGGTTGCTCCAATAAGATGCATAGTGGAGTATGCATATATTTTATGGGTAACATAGGGTATTAAAAGAATGTGACTGCACTACTATTCCTAAAGTTAACAAAGTGAACACAAGAATCCAGCAAACATCTCCACTATCCTCCTACTTTGACTTGATTTTGCACAGCAATACATTCCCCCGAGTCCATCAGATGTTAATTCATAGAACACTGATTTCATTGTGTCATATACATTTTCTTTCTTTTTTGTCTTTCTTTTAAGAGAGGGAGAGAGGGGGGAGGGGCAGACAGAGAGGGAGGAAGAGAAAATCTTAAGTAGGGTCCACCATGAAGCCCAATACAGGCCTTGATCTCACAATCCTGAGATCATGAATTGAGCTGAAATCAAGAGTCAGATGCCTAACGACTGAGCCACCCAGGTGCCCATGTCATGTCCATTTTCAGTGATGCCTTAGATATAGTCATATTGCTTCTTGGATACTAAAACAAAACAAAACTCAACTTTTGTGGTTCCTGTTAACTCAGCTGCACCTGACCTAGGCTCCTTATAAGTCAATATTTTAAACTCTACTCCTACCAAGCTGGTCTTCCTATAGCCCCTAAAAAAAAAAAAAAAAAAACAGGTTCTTCATGGCTTGATGTCTCCCTCTTTTTTTAAAGATTTAATTTATTTACTCATGAGAGACATAAAGAGAGAGACAAAAACATAGGCAGGGGGAGAAGCAGGCTCCATGCAGGGACCCCAATGTGGGACGCAATCCCGGGACTACGGGATCACACCCTGAGCCAAAGGCAGATGCTCAACCGCTAAGCCACCCAGGTTCCCCCTCAACATCTCTGTCTTCACAACATTCTTCCTTTCTGATATGCCCTATTATCCTCTCTTCCAATTTTTTTGAATTCTGTTTGGTTCAGGAAACATCTTCCCAAAGAGGAAGGCTTCACCAACTCCTCTACACCATAGCTGGCATCTAGCATAGGACTCCCTGGTATCCTATGAAAATGGTTTTAAACCATTTGAACTGTCTGAAGATTCAAGAAAGGAAGGAATAGACATCCCTGACTTTTATCCGACCTGGCCTCTGGACACTGGGTTTCCAATAAGAATTTGTTTCATGGAAGCATTTATTTAAATGTTTTATACACACACATGCAAACACACACGCATACATGTGTGTGTATGTATATATAGTAAAGCTTCTATCCTAAGCATCTACTTATATATTTTTTTAAGCTTTTATTTATTTATTCATGAGAGACACGGAGAGAGAGAGGCAGAGACACAGGCAGAGGAAGAAGCAGGCTCCATGCAGGGAGCTCAATACAGGACTCGATCCCGGGACTCCAGGATCACGCCCTGAGCCGAAGACAGACGCTTAACCACTGAGCCACCCAGGCGTCCCGCATCTACTTATATTTATTACTTTCTTGTCCACTGCCTATAATGGCCAACAGTTTCATATGTGTATGTCCTTTTTTCCAATTAGTAGTCAAAGAGCAAGAACAATGCCTTAATGCACAGTGAAACAGGTTAGATTCATAATAAACTGTAGTAAGTACTTCATTAATTAAATAATTGAAGAAAATACTTGCAAAGTTTTCTAATAATCAATTTCAATTATTTTCGAGTTCTCTAAATTTTTCCATGTCTTTACAAAAGCAATAATTTAAAAAAAATCTCAAATTATATAGTTGAGAAGGAAAATTTTGGTTTAGTGAAAAAAACTACAACAACAACAACAAAAAACCCGACTACATTTCTGCCTGGGAGTATTTAAAGTCATGATTCCATGCTTATCATTTTCCTGGATGACACAATTACCATATAGTAAACTATATAGTAGAACAATACAATATAGTGTAGGCACTCCGCAGAGCCTTTTAAATTTCTATTTTTTCTGTCTAAATGCTGTTGTTCCATGGCATTTATGAAAATCAGCTGGTTAACTTTGTTGTGAAATAATTAAACTGTATGTATAGGGCTAGTATCTTTATTGGCAAATTGCTTTTTGGAGTTCAGATCCTGAACCAGACTTTGTTGTTACTGTTGATTCCTCTCCATTCTTCTCTTTTAATAACAAAGTAATATGGTTTTGATCAAACCATCCTTTGCAGCCTGAGAAAATACCCTCCCAAGCTGTTCCCAGACTTACTGTGGAAGATTGTATGTCGGAAGCAGTGAAATAGCATATTGGCTCAAAGGCCATTAGGCAAGAGCTAGGGAAAAAAGGCAGGGCATTCACTTCTAATTTCAAATCTATCAGACATGGCTTGTCGACATTATGTCATTGGCCTGTCAGAATGAAAGAATACAAGACAAAACTGTTTTAATACTTCACTGCTTGCAATATTACCACAACACCACATGTGGAATAGATCTGAGAAGGAAGCTTTGAGTAAAGCATCATAGCTTCATTTTTTATGTTGTCATCACTGTAAGAAAGATATTTGACTGGACTTCAGCCTTTTGAGCAGTCTTTCTCTTTAAGTCTAGTACTGGGTTAGCAATAATCTGAGTTTAAATTAGCTAACTTTGTGGCTTTCTATATATTCCTTGATTATGAAAGCTAATGAAGAATTTACTTATTAACTATTCCAGTTTGCACAAAAGGGAAGAGATGGCAAGAACTAAGTTATAACCTCAACTCTCTGCCTAGGTAATGCTTACTCATGCACACATGTGTATGGACCACCACTAAATTTACATCTATCTGAAGGCATAGGTGGTAAGGGGCACTAGTCTGAAATTAAGAAAAAAAACACAAATTGCCTATGTTTGTGATCACAAAGTAAACCGTCCAGTGTATAACTGGAAAATAGATTAATGCTGAATACTATTTTTTTGCTCTTTTTCCGCATATAGACACACACACAAACACACTTATATTTGGGGCAGTTATATACTTCATCCACATAGAATAGAGTTATACCTCAATATACCAAGATCCTGAACTCCGAAAATCACAATTGCTTATTGTACTTCATACTCACAAAAAGACCAATCCTAAAAATTCTTCCTAAGAACAAATACTCTAGATATTATTTTAAGTGTAAAGAAATCCAGATCATTGAACTGACACATGGGAAATGTGTCAAAAATCCCTTCTGACTAGCTATATGGCTTTTGACAGTTTTTGTACCACCTGTCATTTAAAATCCTCATAAAGAAAAGAATAAATTAATATTCTAAACATCAGTGGTTTGAAATGAAGATGAAATGGCGTGTGAAAAATTTCCCAAATATAATCAGTGTTCGACTTAAGTAAAGAAAAGGCCAAATTTTTCACTCAAATACTAGATCATGTATACTCAAGATTTAATAATACAAAGTGAACTTATGCTCAGAATTTTTACTCAAGAAATTCCAACTAACACATAATATAAAAAAAAGTTTTAATTTATTTAAATAAATTTAAATAAAACAAAATCATAATACATAATATAAAATAAAAATTTTAAGACTGATTTCCAGCAGAGCATCATGGCTTAAACAAAACAAGCCAAAAAACTCTGGCTTAACTAACTGGAAAATATTTAAAACAAAATTATTCCTTACTTAATTTAAACAAGTGAAAAACTTACATGGATCTTAGTAAAAGTATTTAAAAAATTAGCAATAGCTTACACTCATACTGATATAATAATACTAAACGTCTACTAAATAATATGTAAATCTATTAATTCACCCAAACACTGATTAATAAGACATTGGGGAGAGTCCTCATTGTAAGGAGAGTGTCAGAAAAGGCTGGCTACAGGTACAATAATTTCCAACTTTAATTTGCCCTTTCAAATCACTAAAATGATAACTCAATTGTTTTTTCAGTTTTTTGTCCTAAAGTCTGTATTCAGACTTGGCTGAGATGTATAATATTCTGAATACAGAAGAGGGCAGAGTACTTAGCTCACAAAAAATTTTTAAATCCAATTGCTATCACTCTAATTCCAGCAGTGCGATTGAATTCTATCTTTGTAATTACTAGAAATCATAATTGTGCCAGGTTAATCTTAAATTCATGGAATAAAGGCAAACTTTCCTTCCGTATTTTGTGTAGCTACATCACATTTAAAATTTTGCTATCAAAATAAATAAATAAATAAATAAATAAATAAATAAATAAATAAATAAAATATTGCTATCAACTTATAACTACCAATTTAATATTAGCATATCATCAGTTTTTTTTGTGAGGTAATTATAATATGAATCAATACAGATCAGAGGCATAATGTGATTTACTTTGTATTCTTTCAGCACACGTTTCAGAAGCTTCATAATTTGCAAAATTCCCCCATTGTCTAAATCCTTTTAGGTCACCCAAGTAAAATTATTAGATTACTATGTCAGCATCACTGTCTTAGTCCTTTTTCATATCTTCCCAAAGTTATCCTGCACAATGCATATGCTGGGCACACTGTAATAAATGCCAATGCATATTACAAGTTAAAATAATTGTGTTTCCATTCACTAGGTATCATAACTATTCCTCACAATGCCTAAAAAATGGAATTTACATGCAGAAAATCAAGGTTGTTGATGACCCAAAACACTAATCCAATAATTTAAAAGAAGCAAAAAAAAAAAAAACAAAAAAAAACAAAAAAAAAACGGCACTTAATAGGGTTTATGGAAAAAAAAAAACAATAGACCAGGATAAAAGTCATTCCAAATTAGTGATTCAAATGCTTACAAGGGCAGTGTAGAAGGCAGCATTTAAAAATAGTGACTCTGAGCGTCTTCTTGCATTACATTTTAGTACATGAAATTGGCCAATGTTAATGTCCTTGCATGAAAAATCATTACATGTCAATATGAATTCCATAAAACCATAAGTCTTAGACTGTGGGCACAGAAGCCTCTAAGAATGGATTGCTGTGTGTTCTCTTCCCTACTGTCCACTTCAACAAACTCAAACAACATTAAATAACATATTTCACATTGTTGGAGCTTTTTATAGCTCATAAGGCACTTTAGCATGCATTACTGTGCTTAATTGCTCAGTGTCCCTGTAAGGTTACAGATGATAACATCCTTTTCTATGTGAAAGCACCTGGCAATCTAATGTAGCAGCATTCCTTTACCCAAAGAAAATTCAACACACATCAATTCATATTATTCAATATTTTTCTTGGAGTTGATTCATTTTGATGGAACCACAGGTTTTCATGTAATGGATTGATCCATATGATCTTTATTCCAAAATAATGTATATTACTTTTCCATGTTTGATCATTTTTTATGGAAATATTTGTTGACCTACTTCTGGCAACTTATATACAGTTTATATGCCATAAATTATAAACAAAAAAAATTTTATGTTATTTCAGAGAGAGGTAGAGTGTAACATAAAAGGGAAGGCAAATTTGGACATTTAACTATTAATCAAAATATGGAGCACCAAGTGACCCCTCCTCCAATTTTAAAAGTAAAGTGCAAAATATCTGTAAAAGCATTAGGTGTTGGTCATCATTTTTAAGGATAAAGTAAATTACAAATGTGGAACGCTGTTTTATTTAGAGAGGCTGCTCTTTAAGGAAAATGTCACAATGCCTTCCCCATAACTTCCAATCAATGCTCCAAATCAAATTCAGTTATTTTCATCTGACCTCCCTTATTTTTTAATTGTGTCTTATCTGAATATCTATAACAGTTTTACTGATACATACATCTAGATTTAAGAAAGGATCCTGAAACTCTCAAATTCATTCCAAAATTTTCCAAGCCAACTTAGAGTTCTCCAGGAGAGATAGGTTGATAAAATGCTGCAGTCAACTGCTGAAGATTTCTGCAGAAGTATAAAAGAAACCTCACTTAATTTTAAGACAAATCAGGAAGTCTTTAGCAATAAAAAAAATGACCATATGGCCTGTAATATTGCCAGGTCATCACCTATTGTACAAAAGCTGGACATTCAAGGGTGCCTGGGTGGCTTAGTTGGTTGAGCATCCTACTCTTTATTTCAGCTCAGGTCATGATCTCAGGCTTCTGAAACAGAGCCCCAGATTGCCCTCCACACTCAGCAATGAGTTGTCTTGGGGATTCTCTCTCTCTCTCTCCTTCTGCCCCTCTCCCTGCGCTCGCTCTCTCTCTCTCTCTCAAATAGATAAATACATTAAAAAAAAAAGAAAATTAAAAGAACTGGACATTACACAGGGTCTGTCAATTTTATGACAAATAGCTCAGGTGTGGATTTAGTGAATAAATATAAGCTGTAATGTCAATGAGCTGAATCTTTATTTTATGAGCAAAGAATATTTCTAAGTTCTCATCAGCTTGAAAATTCAAGGAAATGTGTGAAAGTAAGCTATTTAAAGACTTAGAATCATTTTCAGCTTCACAAATATTTTTATGACAGCATACATAAATATTAAATGCAGGATTGTCATAAAGTAGGCCATTAGACACATGAACACAGAGATATAGGAATAGTCACATGAAATATTTAAAAATGAGGGTAGAGCCAAAATAAAAGATAAAGCTTTTTATCTATTGTGACCTATTAATTTTCAGCAAGTGTGGCCAGATTTTGAGTTTTGAGCATACAGTAAAACAAACTGCTGACCTGAATCATATTTGTTTAAAAAACTGATCACAAGATTACTCTTAAATTTTATGTGGAAGTCTGAAGTAGGAATGTGAAGAAGATTGCATTCAAATAAATTTTAATGAACTAGACAGAGGAGTAGAATATATCTCCATGTTCGATTAGCATTTGCTACAAGATTCTTATTCTTTATTTTTAGAATTCATTTGGGATAGAAGAACCATTCAACAGTAATAATGTATAGAAAAAAGGTTTTTACAAATCTTTTTTGAAAGAATTTGAATAGTAGATATTTGAGTTATTTTATTTTGATAATCCTGTAACTTCAGTAGACCCCAAATTTAAGACGGTTATTTTAACTCGTTAAAAATTTTACAAAGAGTATTTTGACACAAGTAATCTTTTTATATGTAATATTGCTTCCAAAGTATTTCCGAATACCTATTTCATCAATTCCAATATACACTTGTTAAAGAAACAATAAAAACATCACCCAAAACAGCAGAGCATAAAGTACAAGTCAGCTCTCATTCTGGACATAAACAGTATAAATTACTGGGTGTTTTTAAGTTTTCAAATGTTACTGCAGAACTCTTCTAATTCCTGTGACTTCAGTCTTATTAATTCTGAACAAAATATTTCCAATATCCAGGTCTGTGATCACACAGGTAGCTGAGCATGTTATTGTCCAAGCAAATGCGTTATGAGTCCTCAGATGATGGACTACACTGAGGCCAGATGTCAGAGGTGCTGAAATTGATCATCCATCAGTAATTTTCTATCTGTCGCAATAGCTCTGACCCATTGAACTAAATAAATATGTTTAATCACTGACTGGTCAACTTATCAAATGCTGCCCTGGGCTAAGGGGAAGGACTTGTCAAATGTAGACCAGATAAAGCAAGAACCACAGCCATAGGCAAGAAAGTAACTGCATCCCTTATCTCTATCCCTTTCATCTCACTTTGGGAAAACAGACTTAGGAAATCGTATTAGGAAAACAACTTTTTAGCCAAGAGAGGACAGACAAATGTTTCCTTAAAGTTCTACTGTTTTTTCTCCTATTTTTTTTTCTATATAAACCAAACTGTTCGTATTTCTCAATTAGACTGCAATTATATAAAGACATCCCAAGTTCAGTGACAGGTAGTACAATGAAACTTCAATAATGGGGAAAGAGTTAAGGAGGAGTTGTATCACAGAGTTATTTTCTGCTATGGGGCAATGGTGATTTCAGAACACCTACTCAGTCCTTATGATAAAGCTCTCCTCTGAAAAAGAAATACCTTCACCATTCACATAAGCTAAGGGATTCAAAATTGCTGAATATGAACAGTTACATGACAAGCCCATTACATACAAACATTAATCATAGTTAATGAGATAAAAGGTTCCCTAACGTGTGACATTGGGTAAGTGATAGATCAGCCATCCTTTCATTGAATGTGCCAACAGCTATGTGATTATAAAGGCCAACTGCCATCACCGTCCAGGAATGGAGCAAACTGAGATTAGATGCACTGCACTGACCACAAACAGTAGGATCTCTCTGGCAGGATTCATGGAGGCGCACAAAAGACCACTCTCAGTATTAAGTTCTCTATGTCTTACTTTGCCACTGCCATGAGCTGGCAGTCATGACAGAAAACTCTTGAACTTGTTTATTCACACTTGTTTAATCCTGATTCTACACACTGACTCAGCCTGTGGGGTTAAGAAGATGGATGAGAGGAGCCAGGGCCATGAAGGGGTCAGGGTCATGATGTCGCTAGATCTCATTAACTACATCACTCAAGACACCAGTCACTCCAAAGGTCACTCCAACTGAGGACCTGGAAAGGTAAAGGAAAATCAGTTGGATGCAATGAACTGATTTTTCTGAGAACTGACATCACATATAAAAAGAAAACTATTTGAAATTTGCTTTCCAGAACCAATGATACCAACTTGTTAAAAAAAGTTTTAAGAAATGAAGAATACATTGTGGAATCACTATATTGTACACCTGAAACTAACATGACACTGCATGTTAACTAGCTGGAATTAAAATCTTTAAAAAATTTTAAAAAGAAAAGAAATCGATAAATAAAATTTTAAAAGAGAAATGAAGAATAAACTACTTACAAACTCTCAAGCAAAAAAAAAAGATAACAATTGTGAAAAAGGCCATCAAAGTCTAGTGAGCCCATGAATTAACAATTACTATGTTGATTTTTTACCATGTAAAATTTGGCCTATCATACATTAGTTGATATAAAAAGGTAGAGGAAGGGCTAGTGTTCACAAAAGGTATCACCACCATTAGAAAGCTGAAAACAACTTTTTTGGTGACAGAAAAACTAATAATTTTAATTTATTTTACAGAGATATTATAGAATAGTTGGAAGTAAAACCATTACATGAAAACATTCATGAAACCACAATGCTAGAATTTGGAAGGACTTACTAAACATGTTTGCAATTTAGATTATTTCTATGTCCTGAGTATACGTGCAAGCAATTATTATGAGACATCCAAATTTCTAATTCTTTGAAGAAATAAAAACTTAAAATTATGTTACATCTTATCTAATATGACCAAGTTATAGAGCGATTTATTTATATGTATAGTATTTATATCTTTTATTTTATTGGAGTATTACACAAAATTGAATTCATTTTACAGATTGTCTATTACGATAGTGATAGTGTTAACAAATGCATTAAAACATAGTGGAAATAATGATGCTTATTTCTGACAGTACTTTTTTTTAACTCCTCAATAGTTTCTCACATTTCTGAAATAAGAATATATTACATATAACCAGAAAAACATATCAAAGTGAAAGACAAAATAAAGAAAAGGAAAACAAACTGACATGCACAGCAGAAAGGTCTTTATAGTAATTCAGATAATATGGGTCCAAAGAGAAGAGAAACGTAATTTTGGTCTAATATATGCCTGTTTATGTACATAAAATCACAAAATTTAGGTGAAAGTATTTTGGTAAATAGCAAATGGGCAGTTTACCTAATACAATACTTTATATACTAAGGATAAGTCATATATACAACAACAACAAAAAATCTTCATTTCCTTCTTAGAGAAACAAAACAAAATTCAAGTTATATACTAGAAATTTATACTCCTTTGTTTGCATTAAACTTAAAGAGACCAGAAATACTGGTTCAGAATGTATACAATTTTGCATAAAACATCATTTACCTTAGACTTGATTGCCTGATTAAAAAAGAAAAATGACTTAATTATATGGTGACAAGGTGAATAGGGATTGCATAGATGTGGATACACGATCAGTTAATTCCTTAAAAGACATGGAAGATTAAGGAAAAAACTCACTTACCAGTATATTATCAATTACTTGTTGTCAACCAGAATTCACATGAAGAAATAGTTTAAAAAAAAAAAGATATTATCTGGGCTAAGAAGAAATTTGCACAGACTGGGGGACAGGCCAGTTAAAGACTGCTGCTAAACTTACTTGATATCCAAGATTGGCTCCTCTAAGTTTCTTGAAGCCAAATGTAAATGATATATTAGAAATCTCTTTTTTTTCCAATAAACTTAGTTCAGTAATCATAGATGACCCTTTATATTAGCTCAGTTTGATTTCCCTTTTCTCGAGGACAAATGATCTAGCCCATCCTCCTCAACCTTAAATTCAAGAAACCAGACTCAGAGAGATTAAACGTTTGCCAAGAATTACAGACCTAGTTAACAGTAGAAGGGGCAGAATCTGGTGCTTTCTGGAAAAAGAAATTCCCAGAATTATCTTTTCCCTACATCGCTGTCTCATGAAACTGGCTCCTTATTTGTCATCTTAAGCCTGCCTCTCACCAGCTAGGGGCTCAGATTAAGTCAGTTCATTTCTCAGGGCCTCAGTTTCTACTCCTGAACAAGACTGATGATCTCTAAAGTTCCTCCAACCTGCCAGCTTCTAAATGCACAGTTTTACGATGACCTGATTCACCCGAAGTTTGCGTCTTTTTTTTTTTTCCTGATTTAATCCTACATTTATTTCTTGTGAGAAAGCTTCCATTAATGCCCCTGTAATTAACATCAAACCCAAATGGAATGAATGGGAGATTTTCTTATGCACAGGATAAGAACCCTTAAATAAGAATGAATAATGATAATATTTCCCAGAAGACAACTATGGCAGCCCTCAAGTATGATTAACTAGACCACTCCTTGTCTCTCTTTCTCCACAGAAATAGAACAGTTCATTTGCATGTCATCTGATATAAAGAGATTCTAGCATATAATGGGTTATTACCATTGGGTACTTCATTAGTAAAGCTTTTCCTTATGATGTGATAGAATAGAAAAAGACAAAGTAAATTGAGATTCTTACATCTCTATTAATGACATACACATTTGGAGATTAGATTCTATCAGCTTATCCATCAATCCTAAAGAACCAAACAAGTACTTAGGAAGGGTTTTACAAGTTGACCCCTTTCTAGGTAGCCCTGTTTAACAACAGACTTTGGAGAGAGGCTGCTTTTAAAAAGAAAATCCTATATGAATATTAAACACAGCATTTCCCCCCTTCGTTTAAGAATATTCAAAGCAGATCCAGGAAGAAAACAAAAATAAATCAGCCTTTCTATCAAGCTGCTCTTGAATTTGGACATGTGGGTCCTGGGGAATTATATGTTATAAATGAGGGGTTGGGCTACGAAATGCAATTAATTTAATTGCTTATAATCTCAGAGGATTTCAAAATAAGATGTGTAAGATGTGTGGACAAATGGGATTTTTCCAAGGACTTTTCATGAAACATGATAATACTAAATTTAAGGAAATTATTTCTACTTTATAGAATTCCTTGTGAATCGGAAAGTGATGAGGATTATTCTGCAACTGAATAGGTCACCAAGACTGTTTGTCACTTTGTTTCATTATTGTGGGAGACTGATTTTTCCTTTGAGGAAAAATAAAGCAAAGTCATACCAAAAATATATAGTTCTACACAATTTTTAAGGTTTTCTTCTGATCACATTATCACATTGGTTTTGGTCTGCCTGTAATCCTTAAGATCCCAGGAAAGAAGTCATACACGATATCATTGCCCAGCCTGCTAAGGCAAAATCTGCAACTTCTATCTAGTGGTTCTTTTCTTTCCTCAAAAGTCAACAGAACAAGTATATTCTCTCTTTGTCTTGACAGTTCTTGATGTGCTTGGTGAGAACTACCAGACCTACCAATGTCTTCAATGCTCCTGGTTCAATAAATCCAATTCCTTCTACTTTTCCTACTTGTGACAGTCTTAAACACTTGATATTTCTCATCTAGAAGTATTCCTCGTTTCATGGTGCATTTAATTTGACACTCAGAACTACTAACAGTATTCTACCCATAGTTTTAGCAACAAATAATCAGGCTGGATTGCATTTCTTAATCTCAATGGAATTTAGAGTAAGAGAATTTCAGCAGCTATATAAAGGACCCTAAAGGATCCCATTCATTATCATATATTAGGGACTCTTTACTCCCATGAACAACCACACCCATTTTACATTAACCTCCACAGCTTCCCCTTAAAAAATGCCTATCATTAAACTAAACAACCATGATGGAGCAAAAATCAGAAACAGAAGGAAAATTCATAGAACTGTATGTAGAATGTACTGCATGTTGAATTTATGAATTCAATGAATTTGTAAGTCTGATTAAGTAATTTTAAACAGATCACAAACAAGTCACAAAAAATATGAAATATTCAGTATTTAAGTAAAACATTTAAATATTTAAAAGTTGGGATCCCTGGGTGGCGCAGCGGTTTAGCGCCTGCCTTTGGCCCAGGGCACGATCCTGGAGACCCGGGATCGAATCCCACGTCAGGCTCCCGGTGCATGGAGCCTGCTTCTCCCTCTGCCTATGTCTCTGCCTCTCTCTGTGTGACTATCATAAATAAATAAAAATTTTAAAAAAAATAAAATAAACAATTCTCGTTCTTAATATTTAAAAAATAAATAAATAAATAAATAAATATTTAAAAGTTACAAAGTAAATTATTCAGGGGGTGCCTGGGTGGCTGAGTTAGTTGAGCATCTGACTCTTGATTTTGGCTCAGATCATGATCTCAGGGTTGTGAATTCAAGCCCAGGGTCGGGCTTCAGGCTGTACTCTGCTTGGGATTCTCTTTCTCCCTCTGCCCCTATCTGCCTCGCTCTTTAAGTCAATAAACAAATGAATAAATAATTTGGTTCCTAATAAGATATTTCTTATTTATATTTTAATGTATATCTAAGAGAGTTTAACAATTCATTTATTTTAACTTTTTATTTTGAAATAATTATGGATTTATAATAAATTGTAAAGCTAGTACAGAGGTCCTGTGTACCCTCCACCCAGTTACCCCTCCAATGGTTATATCTTATATAATGATAGCATAATACCAAAACTAGGCATCTGACATGGGTACAATGTATGTGTGTAGGTTATTCTATATCATCTTACCGTGTGTACACCTTTGTGTAATCACCATCACCATCAAGATGCATGACTGTTTCATCAACACAAAGAATACCTCCTTGTTCTCTGTTCACGGTCACACCTATGCCTCCGTCTACACCATCCCTAACTCTTGGCAACCCCTAATCTATTTTCTATCACTATAATTTTGTCATTTTGAAAAGCTTATATAAATGAAATCATACAGTCTGTGATCTTTCAAAATGGCCTTTTTCACGGAGTATAATGCCCTTGAGATCCATCTAATAAGTTGGATGGATGGATCTCAATTTATTCCTTTTTATTGTTGAATCATATTCCATGATATGGGTATAGCAGGCTTTGTTTAACCATTTACTTGTTGAGGAACATTTTAATTGCTTCCATTCTTTGCTGTCACAAATAAATTTTTTTTGAGTGTTTAATTCAAACCTATATTTGTAGTTTCTAAAATGTTGATCCACAGACCACTTTCTTGTTACATGTGTGTACCAATGAAAACAAAAGGCAGAGAATCACTGCCATCCCTGCAAAAGAAATGGCTCCTTTTCTAACATTCTTTAAAAATATACAATGTACGGTCCTTGCACCTCAGCACAGGTGGTGACGTAATAAATACAGTGGCTCGCTTGTTCTCCTCACTGTTCCTCGAGGTCTGCCAACTACCTGTTATAAGCCCGCTCCTTTTTGGATTTCTCCAGGGCTTTGTCCATGGTCTTCTCATTCTCCCCTCGACATTTGGGACAGTACCACTTGCCCTTTGGTTTGTGATTCAGCCCCACACAGGAGAAATGGAACCACTCAATGGGGCACTCATCATTGTCACAGCCGATCATTTCTCCATAGGAGACCTGATTGCACAGACAGTATGTTGGCTCATTTGGATCGATGGGAAGGTCTGCGGGGGACGCTTCCCGCTCGGCTTTGGCCTTGGAGCGTTTCTTCTTCTTGGAGGCTTTTGCTTTCTTCTCCTTAGGTGTTCCTGAGGTGATATCATCATGGTCGTGATTATTAGCCACGTTCTCTCGATTCTCATTGTTGCGCTGTCGCCGGGACCTCTTGTTGTTGCTCTTCTCTGCCTGTGTGATTGTCTCACTCTTGGACTTATCCTGGCCAGCTTTGCCACTGTGGCCAGTGGTGTCATTGACCTCCTGATGTGCCTCAAAGAGCTCCACATGACTATCTACCTGCCTGGTCCGGTTCTCCACCAGCTCTACCATCTGACTCACGATCTGGATCTTCCCGTCACCCAGTTCCTGGCTCCGAATCAGGGCCCTCTGAATGCAATGCAACACTCTCCTCTTCTGGACACTGTCTGTCTCACGTTTAAATTTCTCATAATACTCATCCAGTTCCTTCAGGATTTCTTGGTATTTGGTGTCGATCTCCCGCATCAGGGAGACGTTTCTCTGCAGGTCCAAAGGCAGAGACTCGATGGAGTCCAGGTAGTCCTCCACATAGTTCACCAGGTGCATCTGCTCCCCATTGACAGGGCTCAACATGGTTCACCCACAAATAAAATTTTTATTTAAGTCATTTTTTTTTTTATTTTGGCAAAAGGTATATAGTAATTTCTTGGCCCACTCTTAACATGCTAGTGATGTTTAACATCTTTTCATGTGCTTATTTGCCATCCATAGATCCTTTTTGGTGAAATGTCTCTTCATGTCTTGTCCCCATTTTCTAATTGGATTATTTCAGTTAGTGTTGAATTTCAAGAGACTTTTACGCATTCTAAATATGAGTTTTGTCAGATATATGTTAGGATATATGTTATTTACAAATATGTTCCCCTACTGTATTACTTATCTCTTTATCCTCTTAATAGGATCTTTCAGAGAATAAATGTTTTTCGCTTTAATGAAGTCACTTTTTTTTTTTTTTTTTTTTTTTTGGTTTGTGTTATGGTATCATGTCTAAGAACTCTTCACTAAGTCTTAGATACCAAAGGGTTTATCTTACCTTCTAAAGGTTCTCTAGTTTTATACTTCATTTACATTTAAGTCTATGATCCATTTTTAATTCATTTTTGTAGAATGTGTGTGGTTTAAGTTGAGGAGGTTCTTTTTCCTTTCTTTCTTTTTTTTTTCTTTTTCTTTTTTTTTTTTGCCTATGGAAATCCAATTGCCCCAATATCATTTATACCATTTATTGGAAAGACTAACTTTTGTTTAATTCATTTTAAAAGGAAATAGTTATTTGAAAGCCAAACTGACCAATGTTCATGATACTATGTACTGAACTAAGAAACTATCAAAGTCAGCAAATATTGACAAGTACATATGCCATGAGATAAATGCATGTAAGTATGTCAGTAATTCTCAAAAACTCTAGAAAATATTATAAAGGTATCATTGCTCTTATCATGCCCCATTTTCTATAAAACTTAGTCAAGTTATCTTTAGATATTAAATGATAGATGGTTCTACTTACGAATTGGATTCTTCATCTTCAAGCTGCTTTGACCTGCAAATGTGTCAATAAGAACTGAAAGTGATGGATTTTCCTGATACTGATATTTGACAACTAGGAACTGTACAGAGAAAATCAAATTACTTGAATAAACTAATGAGCTCTCGAATGTCAATATATAACTAAATAAAAAGAAAGTAAAGATTACCCTTTCTGTTGTTCCTTTTCTTTAATATCCCATGAATCACAGAATTTTAACACCAGAACAAAGCTTTAGACTCATCTAGTCCAGCATCCTCCTTGTATACATATAATCAAATCATCATCTCTGAGTAAAATAACTAAAACAAACGCTAGGGATTTCCTCTATGTGTCTAAGGATTTTATTTGTTTGTTTAAATGAATCAATAAGGAGTCTTAGTGGTTAACAAAGCAGACTCTAGAGGAAGTTGTCTGAGTTCAAATCCTGATTCTCACTGCAGTCTGAAAAATTACAAGTTAATTCTTTGGGCCTCAGCTATAACAGAGAGTAAATAACAGGGTTATTCTGAGAATGAAATAAATCATAAGTATAAAACATTTTTAAAAACCAGCCTGGCATTTAGTAAGAGCAGTGATTATTATTACTCATTTCTACCCAGAGAAATCATTCCACTCCTTTCATAATCCTCTTGGCAGAATCAACCTCTTCCTCCACTGAATCCCCTCAGAATGTCAGCCCAAGGACTTACACATTTTGCATCAACCTGTTAACACATTTGGACAGCAAGAGTCATGTCTTGCTCTGTTTACTTGTTTTGTTTTGACCTGAGGTTTAAAAAAAAAAACAAAACATAAAATATAACATCTTTACCCTTTGTAAGTGTACAGTTCAGCAGTGTTAAGTATATTCACATTATTGTGTAACAAATCTCCAGGGCTTTTTCATCTCACAACAATGAAACTTTATACACATTAAACAACTCTTCTAAGTGCCTGCAGCCTCAATACTTAGCTGAGTACTTAGCAACTGGAAAGCACTGTAGGAAAATGTAGCAAACTGAATTTATATCATGCCTTGAACCACAAATTCATGACTTAAATGTTTGTCAATTCTCTTGGAATGCCATCTCTCCTCTTTCTGATATCAACTTAATTCATCAGCTTATCTCAACCCTCATCCTACTATACTGTAACTTGCAGTAGGCCTCCCCATTCATGCTCTCCAATACTCCCATCTAATGTACGCTGTTTAACAAATCTCCTTCATACCACACTTGCGAGTAACACTTCTCAATCAAAAACACTAAAAGGCTCCCTTAGGTCTTTGAGGAGAATACTCAACTCCTGAGTTTGAGTCATTGCCAATCTCCACTTCCCTATTTAAGTTACCTCCCTCTATCCCCCTAAGTACATTCTCCAAATCAGCATACACTTATCTTCTCCAAACTAGCCAACATGGCCTCAGGGTTTTGCTTTTATACTTCTCTCCAGTTTCCTACAGGACATATTCATTTATATTCAATCAGAAGCATCTGGTGCCACTCTTACTTCTCGTGGTATACTCTTTTTTTTTTTTTTTTAAAGATTTTATTTACTTATTAATGAGAGACATGGAGAGAGAGGCAGAGACATAGGCAGAGGGAGAAGCAGGCTCCCTGTGAGAAGCCTAATGTGGGACTCAATCCCAGCACCCTGGGATCACGACCAGAGCCAAAGGCAGATGCTCAACCACTGAGCCACCCAGTCAGCCCCCCAGAGCAAACTCTTTGTGAAGGCCCTTACTCTACACAACAGGGGAAGAAGGTCTTTTGATGAAGTTGCCCAGGTTTCTCACAAATAACACAACACCACTGAGGATATCACCTCTTAAAATCACTCTCAATTACTAACAACTAGGAAACCCAATAAAGACTTTTTAACTGATTTAAGGAAAAGCATTGAATGTGCTCACTCAATGTGAATCAGCAGAGAAAGCAAGAAGCAGGAAAGTGAGGCAGGGTAATATACAGGAAATGGTCTATAGCACATATGACTTCTATTATGGAAATAAAGTCATACTGTGTTATTGTCAACTTTATAGTATATAAATGAATAAAATTTGTTATAAAATCTTAGTATAGACTTAGATGTTAGATAACTACATAGAAAAGCTTAATGATGGCCTTTATAAATACTAGGAAGTATTTGTATAACTGGGAAACAGCTTGCTTATCAGAAAAAAAATAGTATAGATGATAAAAAAAAAGAGCTCCTTCTCTTCTTAGATGTAAATGTAAGCTTAGTTCCCAAACCTTCATTTGTGATGTGACTCAATGTGCCAATAACAAATAATCAATCAGACTTTTAGAGCCTGTAATATAGCTAACATCCTTGTTTGTTGGCCTTTTAAGTATTATATAACAGGCTTAATCAGGGAATAAGTGCCTACAAATGGTAGATTTTCTGCAAAAGCAAAATAAACATACAAAAAAAAAAAAAAAAAAAACTGTTGGGATTCACCAGCGTCTGGGCCTGTATATCTATCTGTCACATCATCAAACCCCTGCCATCAAACAATCCTTGTTTGATTTCTAACCAAGTCCCAGCAATACTAACTTACTGACATCTACCCAGGCCCAGGAAGTAATGCTCGGGAATTTTAGAGAGATAATAGAAATCACCCCAAGCAGGAACCCAAATTATTTCTTGTGAAACATATACTCAATTGACAAAAATGTATAAATATCTTCTAATTTTTTTTAAAATGGCGGTTGGGAATGTTGTTTTGTTTTTGAAATCTTCTAAGGGGAAAAAAAAACAATTCCAATGATATAGATAGAATAAAAGAGTATGTCAGTTTTATGATTGAACCTCACCCTTTAGCAGTTAAACCATAAACTGCTACAAATTTTTATGCAAAATTTACAGAGTTGAACAAAATTTTACCTACTATTTTTACTTCTATACTGCTATAGAAAGCTTACCAACTCATGCATGAAAGAAGGGCAATCTCTTTTACATAATTACAAAAATCTTGTGGGGGCTGCTTCATAATAGAAAGATGTGTATTATATTTATCAGAAATGAATTCAATCTAAAGAAGAAAACTGGGGACTGGCCATTGTGCTGAAACACAAATCTTGAGAGAAAAGCCTACAAGTTGCAGCCCAAATTACATTTTCTAAGTATAATGTCAACCTGTATGCATTTTTATTAAAATCAACTTATATTTACATACTAATAGAAATCTAATAAATTGAAGCTTATGGGTAGAAAAACCCTCCACAATCTTGAATATTCCTTTTCTTAACTACATTTAAAAAGGTTTCTGGAGTTGAAAACAATCATTCACTCACTACAGCATGTTCTGTCTTGATCCATCTTAGCATCACTATGAATAGTTTTACCTGTCATCCATGGATAGGATTTACATGTTCGCAGAGCTCAGGACAATACTGTTTTCAGAAATAATCTTTTGAAAAAAGTAGAGGACATCAAGATTTTACTTCATTTATGCACTTTCCCTGGAGTCAGAGTTAACTCAGGCTTATTTGAGTGAATAGCAACTTGAGACTTGTACTAAGAGGGGCTGCGTGCAGTCAATTCAATCAACAGAAAACTGATATTAAAATATAGCATACATATTTAACTAGATAATAAATTCAAACATGTTCTCCAGGAGCAGCAATATCATACCTTCACTTGTGAAGATCAAGGAAGAGAACTGTATTTGAAAGAATTTGATTGACTTTCACAAAATTAAGAGGTACACACACAGAACAGCCCAAAAAACAGACATACACATATGCATATGCATGCACACTCACCCGCACACACACAAATACCCTTCTACAACCATCTGTTTTCTGATACCCAAATGTTTGCTTTGTCTTTTGTTTCTAGTTAAATACATCTGTTTTCTGATACCCAAATGTTTGCTTTGTCTTTTGTTTCTAGTTAAATATATAGATTTTATTTTTAAGTGCTTTCTATACCCAACTACCCAACCTGGGACTTGAACTTATAACCTAAAGATCAAGAGTCACATGCTCTACTGACTAAGCCAGTTAGGCCTCCCTAGTTAAAGATATTTTAGATTGATTCTTTGATGCCTATACATTCATGGCCTATAATACATTCAATTGAGTTTACAGATTTCTTTTAAAACAACCCCAGACCAACACTGTAGATACAGGGCAGAACAAAATCTATAGAATGCTACAATAGTTGATTCTCATGATTAATTTCTTCTTAATACTATGTTAGTAGAGGTTTCCCCTGTTTTAAGATTAATAGTCTGTATTAATTTGCAGGGGTTGCTATAAGACTGGATGGTCAAAACAACAGAAATTTATTTTCTCACAGTTCTGAAGGCTAGACATGTGAAATCAAGGTGTAGGCTTCAGTTTCTTCTGAGGTCTCCCTCCTTGGCTTGCAGACAGCCCCCTTTCTGCTGTGTTCTCATGAGCTATTTCCTATATGTGTCTGTATCCCTGGTGTCTCTCTACATGTCCAAATGTCCTGTCCTTATAAGGACACCAGTCATATTGAATTATACCCACCCTAGTGGCTATATTTTAACTTACCATTCTAAAGGTTCTACCTCCAGATATAGTCATAGTCCGAGGTACTAGGGGTTACGGCTTCAGCCCTAACTTGGCCCAAGTACCTTGGATTATGAACATTTTTCTATTGCTAATCTACCAAAACAACAACAACAAAAACACAAACACAAATTAAAAAACAAAAACAAAACTCTGAATTCTCTCTTAAAATTTATAGAAACACAATTAGAAGAATCATGAAAAAATCAGTTGCACCTACATTCTTTATGGTCAAAAACTATGAATAGCAGTTCCAGATGGACTTACGGTCCCTTGTGCACTTAAATGGATTGGTTTGTTTGTATGTTTATTTGTTTTAGGAAAGTCATGGTGTGATAACTTCAAAGTTACATATAATTTGAATAGATTTATCAACCATATGACTCAGTGATTGTTTCCCTAGGTATATACCCAAAAGAATACCCAAATGAAGCCCTATGTCTACCCAAAAACTTGCACAGGAATGCTCATAGAAGCGTTACTCATAACAAACAGTGGAGACAACCCAAATGCACATCAAAAGTGTATAGAAAGAATGTAGTATTATCCACACTATAGAATTTTATTCAGCAAAATGAAGGAATGAAGTACTGATAGATATTACAACAAGGATGAGACTTGAAAACATTATACTAAGAAAAAGAAGACCATATACTGTATGACTCCATTTATATGAAATGTCTGGACTAGGCAAATGTATAAAGATGGAAAGTAGATAAGTGTTTGCTCAGAACTGAGGCAGGAGGGTTTGAGAGGAATAGGGATTGACTGCTAATGGGTATAAGGTTTCCTTTAGGAGTGATGAAAATGTTCTATATTTAATTGTGGTGTGGGTTGGACAACTCTGTGAATATACTAAACAATGAACTGTACACTTTGAAAGGTATATTGTATGGTAAATGAACTGTATCTCAATAAAGCAATTTTAAATAAAAACTCTCCATGGTTTGGCCTTTTTTGAAATTTATTTTGTGTCTTTGTGGAGTATAAAGGTAATTTGCCTGTATAATATTCATTGACAGCCCAAAGAAAAGAAGAAAGTCACATATTTATTAACTTGGAAACATCAAGGAAACAATTTACCTTGTGTTCATTTTTAATGCCACCTGTGACCTCTATTACTAAAGTCAGTCTACTCTTGTAGCCTCTCTTCCTTGTACAGATAAAACATCAATTTAGTTTTGGATTTAAAGCAAACAGGATCATTATGTTTGTAGAGTGTTCCATAGCTTTGCTATTCTAGCAATCTGTGACCTATAAATAATGCAAGGCCTTTTCCTTCTCTAAACGACTTTCTTGCAGCATGAGTCTTGATACACAGAAACAAAAAAAGAAAGAAGAAGAAGGAAGGAAGGAAGGAAGGAAGGAAGGAAGGAAGGAAGGAAGGAAGGAAGGAAGGAAGGAAGGAAGGAGAAGAAAAAGAAGGAAAAGAAAAAAGAAAAGAAGAAAGAAAAGAAAAAAAGAAAAAAAAAGAAAAGAAAAAAAAGAAAAGAAGAAAAGAAAAGAAAAGAAGAAAAGAAAAGAAAAGAAAAGAAAAGAAAAGAAAAGAAAAGAAAAGAAAAGAAAAGAAAGGAAATCACCACACAGTCATGGAATTCAATCTATTTCTAGTCCCCAATTAAATTATGAATCACATTTGTCCAGTTTTGAAGTTGCATCAAAAGCCACTTTTTAAGTATTTTGCCATTCTATCTTTATCAAGCAAAATCAAATCACAGCTAATCTGAAAAGTTTTTCTGTTTTGCTTTAGAAGAAAGCAAAGAAAAAAAAAATAGATCGGTTTCTATGTGACCCCTGACCTTTGAACCACAACCTCCCTGCCACTAAAGCGTTCAGCACCTCATTTAATCTCCCCTCTCTACACTGGTATAGTGCTAAAAAAAAGGAAACAGAAAAGATAATCTGGGGACTTCATCAATTTTTCATGAATTTTCATTTAGGCCAGAACCCCCTCTTACCCTGGTCGATAGATCAAGCTGCTGTCATATATTTACCACCTGGGGCTACGGCAGCTATCTCTAGGGGCTGCCACTGACTCAGGCTGTATCAGAGGCAGCCACAAACTGTGGAGGGACCCCTGTGCTCTTTCTGCTCCAAACACAGGGAGACCTGGTGTTCAAATTGAAATCCTATCTGCATCAGCTCCACCTCTGCCCTCTTGGTGGTCTCATCGGAAGAGTGCATATTAACTTCTTCAGTGCCAGGTGCTTTGCTATGGACCCTGCAATTCTGTTTTCTAAATATGTAAAAATTGCTTTCACCTAAAGACCTTTCTTGAGTTCAAGGGATTTGAAAAACACTTTCTGGATTACTCCTTTTTTTATTTTTTCAAACCAAGAGGGAGAAAGCAAATATGAAGTAAGTGATTCAACTCTCCTTATCAGTGATTGTTCTTGAATATTTTTTCCCTCCACTATCTTATGCTGTTATATAAAACTGAAGTTTGTATTAAAGGAAAACAAAAAGAGAACATATACAGTATGGTGAAGAACAGTCTGACTTCTTTCTATACAACCTGTCAAGACAGATGGTTATCAGTACAATTGCACATTTCATCTGACAGCAGAAACCAAGATTTTTGAAAGTAAAAATGAAAACCAAGGTGAAGCAAGGAGAGCCCCAAAACATCCGTATTTTTCATCAATAATCATTTCACAATAAAAGTTGTAACAAGTGTGTTTGCTACTTATCCTTACACTCTTAATCACCTAGATACCAGAGATTAGTAATTCTCAACTGATTTTGACCTCCCTAGGGGACATTTGGCAGTGTGCAGAGATATTTTTAGTTGTCACAGTTCTGGTTGGGGGTCTTATTGGCAGCTCGTGGGCAAAGGCCAGAGATGCTGCTAAACATCTTACGATACAGAGCACAGCCCCACAACAAAGAGATATCTGACCCCAAATGGCAATTGTACAGACGCTGGATAGCTTGCTCTAGTTGCCTCACACTGCATTCAGTGAGGAACTAAATTCTTGGAAGAACAGACACATTTGCCACTCCAATTCCACCACCTACTCATTTTTCAGCTGCCATGTTCTCTCCACTCCTAGAGTCCACAGAGTACTTTTTATTTAACCATTATGTGGCATTTGCATTACAGAACATTTTTTTTTCCCTTAAAGTTATTTCCTTGTTCATCAGGTCACTTCACTCTCCATAGGCCATCACTGTGACACCTCAGAGCCACCTAACCAGTACTTCTTTCCTTCACCCTCCATTACATACTGGGGTTCCAAGCAAAAGGAGTGATCTCAGCCCTTCTTAACTACTCCCTGCAGCCTCCCTGGGCAGTCATGTCCACTTTTTCATGTACTCCCATCACTGTACCCTCCATGTGGTAAAAATCTCTCTTCTCAGTTCTAGAAGTTCCCTTTTTAATGGAACATGAGATATTTTTACCTTAATGTTTCATTGGCATATTAAATAATACAGCCAAAACTGACTTCACTCTTCTGTTCCCATTACAGTTATTTCTCCTACACCTGCCTTCACTATGGATGTAGCAGTATATACTTAGGCTCTCAGTGGGAAAAAAATAAACAAACAAATCAACAACAAAAAACACTGAGAATAATCTCTTATCCTCTAAACCCCTAAACTGATCATAAAGTGATATGATTTATAATTTCTAAAGCTGATTCAAGCTATTTTCTTCTTTCAATCTTTGCTGCTAGTTTCAGTTCAAAATCTAATATTTACTATTTTCTGAATCATTTGACAGCCTCTTAACTCTTCTCTGACTTCAATCATCATCCTCTTAACCTAATCTTCAATTCTCTTTCAAAGAGAATATACATAACAAAAAAATCTACTTTTCCAACTTATGCTGCTCACCAACCTTTTATCAAGCTACCTACAGTTCTCCAAATACACAGCGTTGCTGGGCTTCCATTCTTTCCTTTACTGGATAAAACAGTGATATGTCATGATTGAACATTTATTGTTGAACATTCTAAATTACGAAAGCCAAACTCTGACTTAATCTATAGTTATTCTTCTATCATTTTATAAAAAAATATACTTTGGTAACAAATAATACTGCAAAAGCACAATGCTTTGGACCAAATTTCCATATTAATACATTTTATGAAACACATAAGGAAAGAGAGATGACTGATGATCTAATGTGAAAGAGATGAGAAGCATATAAATGGGTATTATTGGATCTTGTGTTGCCTCAAATGGCATGAACTGTTGACACGACATTAGAAGAAAGAATTTTATTCACTAGCTAAATCCAATTTAGCAGCTTTCTTGTTTCCCTCTCTAGGTCAAAAGTATTTTTAGCATTTCTCAAAGCTCATTGATTTAAAAATAAAAAGTGCTACTGTCACAGTACACAAGAAAAAAATCATGACTTAAAATTTTCCTCCTAAAACAGTTTGATTTATTATTAATGATGCAATTAGGAAAGAGGACAATCTGTAGGTTAAATAAAAATACAAGATGTATGTGTGCTGGAAGGAATTTTTAAAAAGCTAAGTTTTAAGGAAAAAGATGTTTATAGCTGCCCAATAACAAAATGACTGGCCAATTTAGATAAACTTAAATAGTAAGAAGAAAAGTTAGTTGATAATTAAAAACAGATATTTGCCTCTGAGTAGATAACATTAAAATATTTTTCAATTAAAAAATTGTAATTGTGGGATCCCTGGGTGGCGCAGCGGTTTGGAGCCTGCCTTTGGCCCAGGGCGCGATCCTGGAGACCCGGGATCGAATCCCACGTCGGGCTCCCGGTGCATGGAGCCTGCTTCTCCCTCTGCCTGTGTCTCTGCCTCTCTCTCTCTCTCTCTCTCTCTCTGTGACTATCATTAATAAAAAAAATCTTTAAAAAAAAAAATTGTAATTGTTATTTATGTAATAAGCCAAATATCATTTAGAGTGTTTTCCCGAATTTGGCATAATTCCTTAAAACTAAAAATTAGAAGAATCAGGATCTGGTCTTCAAAATCCCATTAACTTATTGCCTGAGTTTTCATCACTTAATTATCATGGGTTTCATTTTATCTATAAAATGGGAGAATAATGCTTGTTATATTTACTATAAAGGGATTTGATGGGGAAAGAAAAATCAGGGATTTTGACTTTGAAATATTTCAATATGTTTGAAATTTACCAGGAATAAGACATTTCAAAATAAAAATAGATTTGGGAATATTTATTCTGGAGGTTTTGTGTGTATTTCAAATCTCACTAAACAGCACTTAATTAAACAGCATCTTGAATGAAGTTATAAAAATGAAATTACCCAGTGCCCTGTGCAAAAATTGCATTGCTAGCTAAGGTCCTAATGCTCCTATCTCAAAGTACTTCAGAAAACAAATTTGGGTTTTAGGATTCTTCTAGTTTTTTCCTGTTAGATGTACACATTTCAAGCATTAGTGGGTTTTAGATTTCCTAGTACAAACTGTAAAGATAGGACACTTGAGAACAAAAGATTTCACTGAGGTAGCTGCAGAAGAAATAGTATAACTTTGGTTACTAAGAGATGTTTTCCTATTTAAAGTTGATAAATTATTGAGAATTGCAATACACACATACACAAGTTTTATAATGGAATGTGATATCATGTAGCCTGTGAGTACAAGTACCAAGTTTTACTACAGACATGAGACCATGAGCTATTATTTAGCACTCCCTTCTAGCCATATAAACAAGACGTATGCACCTTGAAATAACTCAAATTTCTTATCTGTGAAGACATACTGTACAACCAGAAAGTTGAAAAGTATAAACTTTTTTATGCCCAATAGTTGCCATCTTATTAATGATAAATTCCAGATAAAAATCTTTCTGCAGAATAAATAATGTCAACTTTTTATGATACCATTTAAATTATGACACTAAATCCTTATCTATAAACCAAAAAAATCTATCATATATTTTAATTTTTTCTGGAAAATGACGCATGAAGTTATGAAGTCAATGTTCAAATAGATGCAAAGCATTGATATCTTGATTTACAAATGCTATCTGGATTATCTAATGAATAAATAAACATATTTTTCAAACGCCAATGGCAGGGCAAGCCCTTAACTACTGCTGATTACCAAGACTGGACAAAATGCTTCCATGTACGAACATTTTGTCTCTACAGAAATGATCTCTTCTCTGATGAATTTTACTGACAGAAAAAATAGATAAATATAGTTGCTGTATTCTCCCTTACATGCCTACAGTAAGGATTCCTGAATTCAGACTGGAAGTAAAAGAATTAATATATTCTAGAGAGTGTATTCTTTTTAAAGTTGTTTAACAAAAATTATATTTAGAAATATATGTGTATAATATATATAACAGGTATATATAAATAACAGAAATAGATACAGCACTGAATTTATGCCTATATTTCATGCCATGTTACATGTAAACTTTTCATTTTAACATAGCTGACTTTAATACTTGATTATGTCTCTCATTAATAATTCAAATTTTAAACATGACCACATCATTGTCACTTTGCTTTAAGGTAAAAACATGATTTCCACCTTGCTTCAATATAATGAAATTTATTGCAATACCATGGCTTGACATTATTTTGACCAGCTTTCTTTGGAGAAGGCAAAGTAAAAAACTATGCATGGCATGTTGATTGTTTTCTTCTTTAGGTATTAAGCACCCACGGGGACAAATCAAAGCTTACTAAAAATAAATCAAAGTGAAAGTGCATGCTATTTCCGAGACTCATTATCTTTACTTACATGCCACTTCCAGAGATGCATTTCGACTTACTGCTTCACCGAGATAGTTCCTCGCAACACAGACGTAGCTTCCTTCATCGGGTTTGCTTCTGCGCCCATGAACAATGCGCAAGAAAAATAAGGATCCGCTGGGCAGAAGCATCCTGTGAGACCGGGGATCATCCTTGTCAGTCTCCACCCGCTCGCCATCCTTGTACCACTCAATGGTGGGCGTTGGCCGGCCCTCTGCCTTACAGTTCAAGGTGGTGGGCTCTCCCTTAGAGACAATGACATCTGAAGGGTGCTCCACAATCCGCGGAGGGAAGTCTTCTTGGCGAAGACGAGATCCTACAAAACAGGAGAGAATGAAGACAAGTGTTAACATTTTCTCATCTATAGCTTGTGTCTCTCTTGGGTTCACACTGGTGAAATTAAACTCTTCAATTATTCAAAATGCACTTATTACTATTTTATTTATGTTCCATACTTTTGTTCTTGATGCATCTCCTAAGTCATCCCAACTCCTTTGTGGAATAATATAGCAATAAATTATTATGTTAATTCTAATGAGTCAGGTTTAAATGTCCCATGAATCATGGCAAGGAAGAGTAAGAGAGTAAAAAATTTTCTTTTGGGTAGTAAGATGAGGAATATTAATCTCCTGTCCTCCAAGTGATTACTATCTACTGGGGAACAAAGCCAAGTGGGCAAGTACCCAGTATACACAGTCTGGTGTATCATGCTGGCATGGTGTCATCAGACTTAATATAAAAATAGACCCACAAAATGTGTACAAATATTAACTCAATTTAACAGATGAGGGCAACCCGGGTGGCTCAGTGGTTTAGCACCACCTTCAGCCCAGGGCCTGATGCTGGAGGCCCAGGATCGAGTCCCACATCAGACTCCCTGCATGGAGCCTGCTTCTCCCTCTGCCTGTGTCTCTGACTCTCTCTTTCTCTCTCTCTCTCTGTGTCTCTCATGAATGAGTAAATAAAATCTTAAAAAAAAAAAAAAAAAAAAAACAGATGAGGAGGCACATTAGGAAATGGCATCGATTGCCCAGAAATCTAGAAGAAATAAGCAGGTAAGGCAGGTTTTGAACCCAGGGACACCTGGCTGAGGAATTCAAGTATAAATCATTACCTTAAAATAAAATAAGTGTTTATGGAGGTCCAAGAAATGCCTTTTGGGAATAAAGTGGGGAAAAAATGTTAACTGTAACTAAAGTGTAATGAGGCCTCCCCTGAAAAGGCATCATTTAAATTGAGAGATAAACAATAAAACTATGTGGAGGGGAAAAAGACATTCAAATTGAAGAAACAACATGAGACCATTGGAGTATGTGCACAATACATTTCATAATCAGGGAGGAAGTTGAAATATGGCAGGTGGAGATGAGAGCTAGTCTTAGGAACCCAGACAATCAGACTTTCAACCATGCTAGGGATTGTTTTCTTCATTCTACATGGCTAACAGATTTTGAGAGAGCAGTGACATGACTATCTGTGTATCAGAAAGGTATTTTTGGTGTGCAGTGTAAAAGATAAAGAGCAGTGGAGGCAAAAGGACAGTTGAAAGTTACTTCATGATTCCAGGGAACAATAAAAAGACCCCGACTTTGAGAAGTGATGCTGATAGGAAAAAAAAAAGAGAGAAGAAGAAGAAAGAAAGATACAAGGCATGTCTTAAAATAGCTCTTGACAGAATTTGGTATATCACCATATAGTAAGGAAGGGTGATGGGCACCAATGACTTCCTTGTCAGTGCAATGAAAGTGGGACCATTTGGGATGCCTGGGCGGTTCAGTGGTTGAGCATCTGCCTTTGGCTCAGGGCGTGATCCTGGGGTCCTGGAATTGAGTCCCACATCCAGCTACCTGCATGGAGCCTGCTTCTGCCTCTGCTTATGTCTCTGCCTCTTTCTCTGTGTCTCTCATGAATAAATAAATAAAACCTTAAAAAAAAAAAAAGTGGGGCCATTAAGGGGTAGAAAAAAACAGGAAGGAAGGACCTATTGGTATTTTAAGATGAAAAATTTGCATAATATGTTCTTTTGAATACTTTCAGCTAAGGTGTAACCGGCCATTATTTGTGAAAGGGTCTTAGCAGCTCCTACACATAAATCTCAAAGACTTGGAGAGAGAAATAACCATGTCTGAGGACATGATGATAGTCTAGACATAGCTTTCACATTTTCCAACCAATCATCTAATATAATCACATTTCAGCTCAATAAATAGAAATAATATTTACTCCTCAATGTTATTCCACTTTATTTTCACTATTAATTAAAAACACGGATTTTAATTTAATAAAGGGCATTTAATTTGGTAGTGAATGAACCTTTTCTTTTCTGAGGAAGATTAATTTTAAAGGTTGCTGAATACCATTTGTTATCTTATCAGAGCTAAGAAGGAACTTACACATTACAAGTGCTGGTTATCTAAAGCCAAAGAGTACACAGGTCAGATTTTTTTTTCAAAGCACTAAAGAAACCCAAAGCCTTAAAATATGGACAGATAATCACATTGTATATATATCATAAGAATAAAGAAGGTTATATATTGAAAGTACTGGGTCGCTAAAGCAAATGAGGAACTTAATATAAAAATTAAGATTTATTTTTAAAAGAAATGATCGGAAAATACCTCAAAGTTTTTAAAAGTGAATGGCTAATCACAGCAAATCAGTGACATACTGCCAAGTATAAAGGTCTGGACTCAGAAACAAATGGAACAAAAGTTAATCTCACTTTTCACGTAGCAGGCATATAGTCTACAATCACCTTGTTTAGCTACCTTCCTCGTTCTTCTCTGGTTTCCCACATGCACTTATCTACAGCTCCCCTATGTCAAAGTTGTTCTATTATTAAAACTAAGCAAGTCAATCATCCATGTTATTAGAGTGCTATTTACTTTATCAAATAGTTCCCCACTTTATTAGGCAGTTGGCTTAGAGAAGTCCTGCAGAGGACCTGAAATATATGCATACTTATTAAATAAATATAAAATAATTGGCTTATAAAAGGAAAAAAGGCAAAATATCCAAACTGCTTAGCAATAAGATATGGAATCCAGTATATCCAGAATTTTACCCATTTATCACTATAACATACATAAACCTGTTCTAATGTTGTCACATTCGGAAATCCTTTTAGTCATTTTATTCCTACTGTTACAAAAACTTCAAAAGGTGATCAACAATCTAAATCTAAGAGATAAAATTATGATTAGAATTTTGATGATCTTGAGTTAAGCAATATGTTTTTGGGCACCAAAAGCACATGCCACGAATGAAACAATGAATTGGTTTCATTGGACTTAAATATTTGTTCTTAGAAAAAAATCAAAAGAATGAAAAGACAATCCACAAAATCAGAAAAAAATATTTGTAAGTCTTATATCTAATAGGGGTCTTATACCTGGGATTTATAAAGAACTTTTATAGCTCGATAAAAATAGAAATAACCAAATTCTAAAATGAGCAAAGAATTTGAACAGATATCTATGCAAAAAACCCAGACAAATGGCCAGTAAGCATGTGAAAAGATTCTTGACATCATTAGTTATTAGGGAAATACAAATCAAAATCTCAGTGAGATACATTTCATACCCAGAAGAATGACAATAATCAAAAAAAGGTAAAATGACAAGTATTTTCAGGGATGTGGAAAATTTGAGAGCCTTCTATATTGCTGGTGGGAGTGTAAAATGGTACAGGTGCAAGTAGCACTTTGGAAAATATTCTCGATTTTCTTGAAAAGTTTTGGAATTAACATATGACCCAGCAACTCAACCCTTAGTTATATATATATTGAAGAGAAAGAAAATGTTATAGCAACCCAAAAACCTGTACCTGAATGTAATGTTCATAACACCATTATTCATTATTCATAATAACAAAAAAAAGTTAAAGAACCCAAAAATCCAACTGCTAAACAGATGAATATATGCTATATATCCACATAATGGAATATTATTCAGCAATTAGGGAAAAAAATGAAGTCCTTATCCCCACTACAACATGATGAACCCTGTAAACACTATACTAAGTGGAAGAAGCTAATCACAAACGATCACATATTATGTACCATTTATATGTCCAAAAGACAATCCATAGAGACAAAATGTAGGTTTTCCATTATCTAAGGTGGGGGATAGGGATCAGATATGAAGAGATTATAGAGTATGTTTCGAAGATGATGAAAATATCCTAAAATTGATTATGGTTGCACAAGTCCATGAATATAATAAAAAATATGATATTGCACACTTTAAATGGGTGAACTGTGTAGCATATGAATTATATCTCAATAAAGCAAAAAATCATGGGTAAGACAGTGTGAACAAGTCTAATATAAGGAATAAGAATTTGTGTTCACTCATACCAACAGCTAGGTTATTTTGTTCATTTATGTCTTGGTTTTAAATATAATCATCAGGTCAGCAATAGCCAATAGAGCATTAAGTAGAGCTGAAATGTCACGATAGATAAATAGATAGATAGATAGATAGATAGATAGATAGATAAACAGAGATAGACATGGAGATATACAGAAATACATCTAAATTTTAAGATATTATTAAAAGTGAGGAGATTAATTCTGAATTCCCTTAAATTCACACATTACACAATATAGCAGTGACCTTAAGATGGATAAGCTTTAGGTAGGTTATGAATTCTTTAAAATGGCATAAAAATGGGTATTCTTGTGTGGGCAGGACAGGAAAATGGTGAGGGGGACCAGAGCCTTCATCAAATTTGCAAAGAGGTCTGAGCATTTAAAATTAGGAAGGACCACTAAAGTACTAGGCATTCCACATAATTGTGGGTTGCCAAGCAACCCCATTATTCGTTAAAAAACAACAATAACAAAAACAAAGACAGCTGAACTGTCAGCTAAACACATTGGCAATTCAGAACTGAACAGTAAAAAAAAAAAAAAAAAAAAGAACTGAACAGTAGAGGGGGCAGTATATTACACGAAGTACCCTGAAACTATTTAACCAACACCTTTGACATCCAAATGCATATTGGAACTACAGGACCAACCAGCCCAACTCCAGATAAACACAATCAAAATCTGCATTTTAACAAGACCCACCCCCACCCCTTACCTCCACCCTGCCCCCAGGGATGCCTATGCACATAAAGTTTGAGAAGCATCACTTCAACCAGTTTTGTATGGCCCTCAGTTAAGAAAGTTTTTACATTTTTAGTGTTGTTAGAGGACTGAGGAGGAAGGAGGGAAAATTTAAAAGGAGAAGGTGGAGGAGGAAAGAGATCTTATGTGGTAGAAATGCTAGAAATATCTGCTGATGCTTTACAGAAAGTTTACCAATCCTGCTTTGGAGTACCTGTTTGTCACTTTCGACTAATGACTCTAGTTTTTTCACTTATACTTCTTTCATATAGGATCATAAAACTGTTTACTCCAGATTTCAGGTGGAACAAACACACAAACAAAACTTTGACTGCTTTGCTAGTATTGCTCATATAATTATCCAGGAGCCTTATATGAACAGATAATCTAAGCAAAACATACGATTTATCTGTGAGTCTAACTTCACTTGTGGTTGATAGCAAGTCTAGACATATTTTTACTTCTCAATTACTATTTGGGCATCACATAGTCAAGTTTTAATTAAAAGCACTGTATTCAACTGTCCTTATCTATTATAAAAAGACAGTGGAGCTCAGTCACAGGGTCTTAAAGATGAACATCCAAATGTTAATATTGTTATTACAATAACAAGTAAGCCAAAAGATACTCAAGTGGCTTTTTCATTATTAAATAGCTAATAGAAGCAGATTAGAACTCAAGACCTTTCATCTGAAATGTGCAGGCTTCTTAAAAACTGGATGTAAGAGTAAGTAAAGAATACACAATACAAATATGCTAATTCCAAAACCCTCTATAAGGATGACTGCAATAAAATGAATCTGATGACCTCTAGTCATAATATAACATTTTCTGTTTTTCAAAATGTGATTTTCAGACTATCTGCATCAGAATTACCTGGGATATTTCCTTAAAATGTGACTTGGTTCCCACAGCAAATAAGAAGCATCAGAAGTTACAAGTGGAAGAGGTCTAAGATGCACACTTTTGGGTATGTTTACCAGGAAAGGTCATGTACTTTGACTTGATCTAGACCTTGTCTAGAAGGTCATACATTTAGGCCAGGCTAAGATGCATGCCACAGAAACATCAAATTAGTCAGCTATGTGCAGAAACGTCTTTGAGAAAGGTTCTAAGCACCCAAATTTACATAATAGATTATTTCTGCTTCTCCAGAGACACTCAAACAATGATTTTGATTTTTGGTAAAATAATGAAAAACAAACTGAGTAGTTTATACGCTCTTCAAATTTGAGAGGATTGGAGAAGTAAAAATTATAAATTCATAAATATATGTAAATTTAGTTTTATTTAGTCAATAACCACACATTTTCAGTATGTACTACAGTAGCTTTTGTTCTCAGAAATGACTTCAATTGCATAACAAAATAAGAGGATAAAGCACCTAAAAGAACACCTGTTGATTTCATTTCACGTATTTCTAAGAAAACTGTTCCTGCCTTATTATTTTATTCACTTGGAATACAGTATTTCCTTAAACTAAGCCTTACTTTTGGGACGCCTGGGTGGTACAGAGGTTGAGCATCTGCCTTTGGCTCAGGGCGTGATCCCAGAGTCCTGGGATCGAATCCCACATCGGGCTCCCTGTAGGGAGCCTGCTTCTCCCTCTGCCTATGTCTCTGCCCCTCTCTGCGTCTCTCATGAATAAATAAATAAATAAAATATTTTTTAAAAGCCTTACTTTTCACTCATATATTAGATAGTCATCTATAGGCAAGTTAAACCACACACTTAAACTTTCTGAATTTTTTAAAGGGCAGAAGAAATTCTTGGCAAATATACTCCCTCCAGTGAAATTTCTTTTTTATTTTTAAGATTTTATTTTATTTATTCATAGAGACAGAGAGAGGCAGAGACACAGGCAGAGGGAGAAGCAGGCACCACACAGAGAGCCTGACGTGGGACTCTATCACGGGTCTCCAGGATCACGCCCTGGGCTGCAGGCAGCGCTAAACCGCTGCGCTACCCAGGCTGCCCTCCAGTGAAATTTCTATACAGTGTCTTTAGTTTTCCTAAAAAACACGCATAATATTATGTCCTAGTTCATAATGACTATGTGGGGGCTTTGTTTGTTTTTGTGGGATTTGTGTGTGTGCAAAAACGTACCTTTAATAAAGCACTGGGATAGGACCCTTGGGCAGAAAGCGCTGTGACTGTGATCCTGCGGAGCGATTGATTATATGCTTCCATACGTTTAAGTTACAGGCAGAGATAAAGGAAGTCTCTAAAGGGATTTTTCATATGTTAAAAGAAGTCTTCTAGGATCCTGGAGGTCTGACTACTATGGAGCTAAGGATGCTTTTGGCCTCTAGCAAAACATTAACACAAAGGCAGTTGTGAATATTTTCCCCAAAAAATCCTAATAAAATTAAGCCAGTGAGATTCTCCATGATTACTCAAATTCTGAATGTGACCAGAGATACCTCCCGAAGGTTTCCCTCCCCTAGAGAGGTACATAGTGCTACATGAATAAATGAAGGCTTCATGGCCCATCACAATAAGGAGGAGGCATTGTGGTACAAGAAAGGATATAGTTTATTAACCAGCAAATACTGGCTATAAACCAGCCTCACTTTTACCAGGTGCAAATCAGAATACAAATGACTCACCAGTCAGTTTCCATAATGAAATCATACATAGACTACCAGGATATGTAGTAAGCACTGTTTATCTGATTTTTTCCTCTTCTATAAATGGAAATTTCTTCCCCTAGAATTTCCTCTTTAAAACCCTTATCTTATTAATAAGAGTTGATTATTTTCGGAGGTCTTTGTTGCATTAATGTTTTTCTGCATAGTAAATTTTAGCTAGGCCAGGATGATCCCTTTATACTAGATTTCAAAATAACTAAATTTGTTATTGTTTTCTATTTTGCCAAAATAAGTCCTATCAAAATTTTCTCCGTGGAAAGAAATGTTATCTCAGTGCCACTATAAATGCCACCCGCACTGATCAGTGAGCTGATATAATTTGTAATGAAACTGAATTAATCGTTCCATCAAGTCTGTCCTTACAATTTTTCTATCATTTTTCTCTCTCCCTCTTTTCTTTTAAGGAGAAGGAAGGAGGAGGGTCAGAGAGAGAGGGAGAGACAGAATCTCAAGTAGGCTCTATCCCCAGAATGGAGCCCCTTACAGGGCTCAATCTCATGACCCTGAAAATCAACACCTGAGCTGAAAATCAAGAGTCAGAGGCTTAATGGACTGAGCCACCCAGGCGCCCCACAACTTTTCTATCTTTGAATTCTTCATGATGACTATATTCCAGAGTACTTACTTTATTTTTTCCACCCTAGAAGCTCTATATATGATAAGATGTGATGAGAAAGTCTATATTTGGGAAACACAAAGCTGTTTTATCCATTTGAACTTTAGTGAAACTCTCTCAGGAGATGATCTGATTTGGCAATTAATTAAATAAATTTAGAAGATTCTCATTCTTGCTGGAAGCACAACAGTGCCTTGTTAAAAATAAGTTTAAATTAGAAACTACATATAAATTGAGACCAAGAAAAAGTAATTATAAAATTTATATACCGCTTTTCAATGTCATAAAACTAAAGGGCAAAGTATGTGAAAGGGAAGTCATAAGCATAGATGTTTCTTGTCAAACTTAGCAGGCAGCCTTGATTCTGAAAGTTTCAGTTGTGTAATACGGCATCCAGCAGCATCCCTTAAATTAGCTAGTCTTCTAGGTCTAACAGAAAGAAGCCTGAGACACCAAAGACCCTCCTATCCCAAATCCCCATTTTATAGCTGACAAGAAAAGAGAAATAGAGAGCAAAACAACTAAAGTTTTTCCCCAAAACCAAGACTAGAAGAACAGGTTGCCTTAGCTCTGCATCCAAGCTCTGTTTTTAGATGAGTTTTCCATTCCTATTACCCCTCTTTCTTACCCATGTTTTGGAAGTTTAATATAGAAAGTCCCAAGCACTAGGTTTCAATTTAGTTTTGGTTTGGTTTGGTTAATTTATTTTTCCCCTGGGTCACTATATGATTAGGTATATGACCTGAAGCAAGTCACCTAAACATTCTCATAATACTACTTCTTTATCCTAAAATTGAGGTAACTGGAAGAGTAAATTGCTATGAATTCATTGTTTCAGGTCAGGTACCCCACAACGTGATAATGGCTGTCACATCATAATGGATATAACTAAAAGTGAAGATAGCAGCAAGTTTAAATTTACTAGCATGAAGCAAATTTTAAAAGATACATACTGTAGATTAATGCTCATAGTTTTATGAACACTAAAAAAGTCTGCCTTGATAGGACTGTGACTACCATCAAAAGAAATGGTTATCAAATGCTTTCTTAGAGAACTCTCCAAACGTTAACAATGATTTATTTAAAGCTTTAAAAAATATCTCATATAACCCTTTATTATTATCACCCAATAAACACGTGATTCCATAAATCATTTAACCAAAGACCAACCGATACTACATGGATGCTTATCTTAAAAGTAAATAGTTTATCAATTATTTAAAATACAACCTTAGTCAAAGATATTTAACATATCTTTCCTTATTCAGGGTAAAGAGGTCACTGCTTTAAGAGAAAGTAACTAAAGCAGATTTCATAAAACTTTTTCTCTGAATTTCATAATTGTATTTCAGGCCTTTATTTAAGTACTCTTAAGAGAAAATGCTGAAAATATTAAAAGTGGACCACATTGTCCCCTCTTGCTTTTGATCCACCACCTCATGTTATTTAGTGACTTCATTATGTAAGTTTTAATTGCTTTTTATTATACATTTTCTGGCTGCCTACCTCCAATGCATTAGGCCACTGACCTCCCCGGAGCTGGTGGATCTAGGCAACAGAGCTCTAGTATCCAGAGGAAGGCATGACTGTTTGGGTAAGTTAGAATCAGTAGCTAGCTGAAAGAAACTGAAACCAGGAGCAGACATATAGAAATATCTATATAACATTGAAGAGAAATTTCGAAACCACAAATCTGAAAGGTTTCTGGTAAATTTTTTAGGAGTGATTTCCTCCTGAGAAATAACAAGTTAATTTCCTACTTTATAAATTCATTTTCCAACATCTCAGTGAGGAGCCAATGTATTAACCTGGACATTCATCCAATACTATTTCAAATCAATTTGCTACACCTTACCATGGTTGAAGGCATTCTTTAAAGAGTGATTTGCCACCAAATCACAGTTTTCATGGGTTATGCAGATTTTCCTTAAAATGACAAAAGCAATCTCTATTCCAGGAAGATATCCTTCAAATTTGCTTCTTATTGTCATATTTATAATATTTCAATGTGGCTTCAAAATTGCATTTGGCTTTATAAAAGAAGGATGATGCAATGGGACAATCTCTAAAGTCATTACATTTTTTAATGTTGTTTAATTTCCTAAAAACATCAATGTGTATTTGGTGGTAACTATGAACTGGTTTTTAAAAATGGCATTATTTTTATGTAAACTCCCAATGGAATGATAACATTTAACCTTCTAC
This sequence comes from Canis lupus baileyi, assembly GCF_048164855.1. Taxonomy (NCBI): domain Eukaryota; kingdom Metazoa; phylum Chordata; class Mammalia; order Carnivora; family Canidae; genus Canis; species Canis lupus. The sequence goes on from NC_132867.1 coordinate 13,976,742, forward strand.
TCTAGCTACTAAGTAATATATTTTGAAAATTCTGTACCAATAGCATTAATCTTTCTAACAGTAGATTCCAAATACCCCAGTGTCAGCTTCACAAAACAGCATTCCTAACAGTACTGATATTTTATTTATTTATTTTTTCAGTACTGATATTTTACATGCGTGCTAAGCTTTGTTAAATATTTAGTCTTTGCTAAATTTGTGTAGAACCCTTGATATATGTTCTTCTAACCTAAATATTTTATTATCAACTTAAATTCCTTTACTATATAGTGTACTAAGGACTTTTTAAAAAAGAGTTGAAAATATCAGTACAATTCAGAAAGCTTCTTAAGAGAATAATTGCTGAAACATAACCCAAAAACTTACGACTGCCACAAGCCAAATATGTTAGCTGCATCATATCTAAGTAATGCACAAAATGACTGATTTGAGCTTTGTTTACTTCCTATCAGCATTTAACTACAGTTGACCCTTGAATACCTCAGGGAGGAGGATGGAGGATCCAACACTCAGACTCTGTCAACTCCATAGTCAAAATCCACAAATCCGAGTATAACTTTTGACTCCCCAAAGCTTCCTGTTTACTAGAAGCCTTACGAATAACATAAACAGTTGATAAACACATATTTTGTATGTTATGTACGTATTTTAAAAAGTAAGGTAGATTATTAAGAAAATCTTAAGGGAAATATATTTATAATGAATCTGTCTCTTGCGTCAACAGCATTTGGACAGAACACACCCAGAGATGGTTTTTCCAGCCTCTGACTACCCTTCCTTTTTTTTTTCCAGCCACAACCTTCAGAACCATTTTCTCAGCTATCCTCTGCCTCTAGGACCAGCCGACACTGTTTTTTGGGGTTTTTGTTTTTGTTTGTTTGTTGAGCTTAGCTCCTTATTGCCAACCAACCACGAGCTCCCATATTCGCCAGAATTATTCCACTGAGATAAGGGCCACAGACAACCCCCTGGTCAACATGTATCTGCAGGCCTCCTACACTTACCTCTCTCTGGATTTTATGTTGACCACAAGTGGCTCAGGAGAACAAGTGAAGTGTCACTTATTAGGGAGTTGGCCCAGGGAAGCTCAAGGGGGCCAAGTGTCTCTTTAAGATGCAAAACCAGCCTAGCAGCTATGCTTTCCTCTAGGAAGTGCAAAAGCTGTCCCAATAAGATGGGGTGAAACCTGAAGCAAGTCCTTCTGGATCTGAATGCCCTGGGTTCTGCTTTGCAGAACTATGGACTTCCTGGAGTCTACTATGACTTCCTGGAGAATCACTTTCTGGTTGAAAAGGTGAAACTTATTAAGAAGATGGTGACCACCTAACTAACCTCGACAGGCTGGCTGGCTGTTATGAGCCTGGAGTAGCTCTTCAATGCCTCACTCTCAAGTGTAAATAGGAACCTCCAGAACTCAGTGACTCTTGAGGGGTCCCTCTGACATCCCCTTAGTGTCAGAGCCTCAGCCTGAGCCTCCCCCGGCAGCCACAAGCTTTGTAACCATCCTGGAGCCTTCGTACAAAACATGAACCAAGTGAAAACAATAAAGATTTTTACAGCCAGGACAAAGCAAAATCAGTGTAAGTGGACCCATGTTGTTCAAAACCATGCTGTTCCAGAGCCAAATGTAGCTGTACTTAAGAAGTTGGTCTAACAACTTCTCATTGCATTTCTCCATTATCATTGATACAGTTCTTAAGGCACAGATGGGCTTACATGGAATGGGAGAAAGGACACCCCAAAAATCAGCTGCAAAATTTTGTAAGCTTCTATGCATGTGCCTTTTTAAGAAATGATGTTATATCTTTGGCAGTTAATAGAGATTCTCTTTAACAAGAGGACTCTGACTTGAAATTGTTCTTCTCCAAATGCTGGATAGAATTGTGAATGCAAGTTTCTTATCCTCACCACATCTTCTTGTCCTTATCTATCAAATGTAGCAGTGCCAACCTAATAACATTGCTGTGAAGACTGAATGAGTTCTTTCTATGTGCTGAGCACAAAGTAAGCACTCAGTAAATGGTTGCTCAATTAATGCAGTGTAATTATTTTACTAGGATAACCTCTAGTACTATACTCAAAGGAGTCTATGGCCCTATAAAAACGAAGGACTACTAACCACAAAATACACTTTTTTAGTGCAATAGTATGCCATTCAAAATACAGCTGTTGCCTATCTCTATACTGTACTTTTCTACTACTGCTTATTTCCCCTAACAAGGAAAGGTCGTTCTGAATGATTTACCCAACCTGCATTTCCCTGAGGGCTCCATGTTTTCAATAATTCTGCACTCAGATTTGCCATATACTGTATCAAATTCTAAAGATGAAAATATTAGGTGCTCAATCAATATGTGATCTAAATGTATGATTAAATATATTCCTTTTTTATTCTGTTAATGAAGCTATAGGTAGTTAGATTTTGATCAAAAAACTCTAAAACGGCTTAAGAATGCTTCTACTGCAGTTCATGACAAATTGGATATGTGGAATTTCAGTACCAAACATTATTGTCTAGGCATGCTAAAGAATTATTTATAGATGATAGCCACTGAAATTTAAAGAAATATTGGCGCTTAAAAATAAAAGAACATTATTAATGTGATCACATGTATACATTTAAATAAAATTATATTAGTAAAAAATTGGTGCTTAATAATTTTTTGTGTCCCCCCTTAAATATTTTCTTGAAATAGGTTATACCAATATTATTTTGCCTTATCCAAAAATCTTAAAACCATTGTGTTATGATTACAGGAGAAGCTTCTAGTTTGGGATTGTTTTCCATCATAAGTTTAAAGAGAACAAAATAATATCAAAAGGATTTTTTTGAGGGTACAATAACATGACTAAAATGACATGACAATAACAGGAATATTATCAGAATACTATGTGAAATGAACTTACCAGTAGATTAAAGGGGTGGTTAAAACAAAATCATTTTCTTCCTTTCAGAGCAAAGTATTTCTTCCTTAAAATCTCTAAATTACAATTTTATGAAATTGTGTATCTTTAAAATAAGGCTAAACCTCTTGCAACAAAAGACCCATCAATGATAAGTATGGTGATCCAAAAGATGAAAAGAAAGATTTTCTCTTGAGTGGTAGGATCAGCCATATTATATTCAGCATTTTTTATATTGTGCAATGGCAGGTTGGAATTCTTTTTCTGAAGCCTATACCTTGGGGAGTAAAGACAGTTTATAAAGGTAGCTGAATACAACTTGTACTTATCGCTTTGTCTTTCGCTGTCACACTCAGAGTGAATGGGTTTTCACAGTTGACCAAACTGAATGGAAGCGACAGCATCACATTTCTGCAGAGTTATTTGCAGGAGACACACTGAAATTCACTTTTAAAGTGTTTATTCCACTAAAAACACCCTGGACAAAATTTTGATCCAGAATAGGTTGTAAAGGAGGCCATGTTTAATTGGCTGTGAATACCTCTTAAGCTTGGAATGAAATATGTTTTTAAATCTCAGGGATATTGTAGAAAAATTTCAAGTTGGCATTTGTGCCTCACTTTATGTACTGCATTGAATTAAAGAATTGATATAAACTTAAGCTAATCTCTTTAAGAAAAACATTCTATCCAGTTTTATTTGGTAAATCATAATGAATTTGATATGACATCTATTGTAAGGCTGTACAAATGGTTGGTTAAATTTAGACTGAAAATCAGAGTTGCTTTAGTCTAGTAGATAAAGAATATGAGTTACCTTAATTATCAGGATACTTTTCATTTGGGGACCTACTTTGTCTTCATTTTCCTTTATTTACCATATCTGTTGATGCCTTTAAAAAGTGAGTGATTTAATAAAACTTTAAATTTCCTTTCAAGGGATGTCTTGTTTCAAAGCAAAATGACCACCAGATAACATCATTGCTGCAACAGAAATACTGAGTATAGTTTTCAGTTAAAAGATTTGGTGTGCATAGAGAAAAAAGAGCTTGTTTTTCTCCCAAATGGAGAAAAGCAGCAAATGGGAGTGCTATAAATGGTTTAAAATGATCATTTTCTGCTTGAATTATGTCTCACTAAAATATATCAGAGACTCAATTTCTTAGGTCTCTCAAAAAACATTTGCAGTTTCTAGAAAACTCAGGAAAACTGTTATTTCCCGCTCAGTTCATTTACTTTTGAAGCCTTATCAGATGAGGGATCAAATGAAACTGATCATGGCCTGGTTTTCCCAAGGTATTACCAACTGGATATGGAATTATCCGCCATCTAGCCACTCTCAAAACGCAATGCTTTCTTTTCACAAAGAAAAAGGAGTGAAACACAGAATTATTCTGGATTATGCTAATGGAAAAGAAAACACTGACAGGCAGGGGAATAAAAATGTAGAGAGTCATAGCAATTATGAAAGACAAGAATACAATAGCTTAGAATTGGGTGCTATTTTTTAAGTGTAGGAAGTTGCTTTTACTATCAAGCACTCAGTACATCAAATTCTGACAAGTTGGATTTTATAAACAAGAAGAAACTGAAAATCTGGAAGAAAATGTAAAGTACGTGAATTTTTAAAAGAGTATAATGATGTTAGCTTAATATTCCATGTAGGGATAGTACTTTCAAAAGAGCCAATAATAACAGTGCTTTGTTTTTTTAAGGGATATACAAACTACTTACTGACATTTAACAAAATTATACAACATTGTTACTAGTTAGTTTTATTACAAACTTTCAGCACAAATGGGAGGAAAAAAAAAACCTTTTGAGTTATATGTGAACTACTGAATTAGAAGTTTGGAATCTAATAATTTCTGACTTCATTAATGCCTCCTAAGGTGTGTGGCATACACCTGCTCTTCTCTTTAATGCTTACCACGGAGACCCCATTCCTGCTAACTATGACAGGTATCATTTCTGTGACAACAAGACCAAATCTTCAGGTAAGGAAAGCTCTAGCCTTGGTTCATTTGCCCACATGAATGTTCAATTATAATCTCAGATTCTATCAAACTCAAAAGAAACCCCTCATTTCTCTCCTTGCTCTCTACCTCATCTTTCTCTTCTTCCTGACATAAGTCCATTTACTTCAGGTCCCTAATGCTAGAATTCCCACTTGTAAGGATTAACTCTAATTTTTTTCACAACCATTTAGGCATAGATTCCAGTAGATTCTTCTTTCTCTCAATGTATATCTGCCTCTCAGTTCTATCTGTCTAGACTCGATTTCACACTATCATTATTCCAAAAGCTTCATAGTTTATCTGTTCTAAGTACATGCTATTCCTCTCCCTTGTCACTCCATAGCCACAAAAAACATATAAGGATTTTGGAGAGCTAGGTGTAACTTTTTTAAACAAACAAACAAAGAAGTAGGTTAGCCAAGTAAATCTCAAACTTCCAGGGAGTGTTCTAAATTCTTTTCATTCCCTTGCCCAGTAGAAATCCATTTATTCAGCCAGCTGAATTACAAATTGCACTTTTTAAAGTCCAGCTTTTGCAGCCAGGATTAAGCAAATTGCCCTGTGAGTCTTATGATGAAGCACAAAACTCTGAACCAGCATGCCAAGGCTCGGCATTTATTTGGACAGTGTTTCCTCATGCTGCCATAATGTCTTTGCAACACTGATTTATAGTCAAAGGTGCCAGAACATCACTTACTATATTAAAAGTTGGCCATGTTTCTCCATTTTCTGAGTTCACTGAAAATTTGAAAAAATATGTCAACTGCAGGGGGAAAAATGAGATGCAGAATGCTCTGTTTTGTTGAGGTAGCTTATACCAGTTATGTTTATCTAAACTATCAATATTGAAATCAAGTCTGAGGGACAGCTGCTTCATATGAATCCAAAAATGATGATACAGGCATTGATAAAATCTGGCTGACTCTTTCTATTTTGAGTGATTTATTTTTTTTACTTTTATTTTATTTCATTTTTTTAAAGATTTTATTCATTTATTCATGAGAGACAACAGAGAGAGAGAGAGGCGGAGACACAGGCAGAGGGAGAAGCAGGCTCCATGCGGGAAGCCCGATGTGGGACTTGATCCCAGGTCTTCAGGATCAGGCCCTGGGCTGAAGGCGGGCGCCAAACCGCTGAGCCACCCAGGGATCCCTTTTTTAACTTTTAAAAAAATAAAGAGATATTACCTAGTAAAGAGGGTTCCAGATTAATATCTGAACATTTTTGTGAGATTATTAGCAAAAACAAATAATAAATAACATAAAACTATGTATGTAGTTGACATGCATGTACTAGACTGAGTGTCTATACATCTGGCATATGGAACTGGAACTCAAGTATGCAAAAACACTAAAACACAATTCAAAGCAAAAATATATCCACTGTCTAATGTCTATTAATGATCAAAATATGAGGAAATTGTATATCTGGTCATTAGTTGACAACTAAGTGATTCCTTTAATTATCCTCATTGGGGCTCAACAAGGTATTAAACACCCAATGATCAGTCACAGAAACAAAGGCATGAATAAGAGCACAATGTCTGGCTCTGCCAGGCTCAATAAACACCACCTTGATGTACTGATGGTCCTTAATGAAGACAAGGCCCCCAATTAGATGACTGACAATTAGGTTGAAAACTGAAGTGTCAAAACAGGAACAAGGGACTGACCCCTGAATACTAAATTATTTTTAGGTGGCATTTAATCACTCTCACAATAGCAAAAGACAAATTTTAGGGATTGCTTTTTAATACAACAAGGAATTCTGCTTTATACATTTTGCAGGCTTACATCTTAGCTCGTTTTTCTACTTTCTTCTAAATTTTGCTGGAATCTAACTTGATATCCTCTTTCATAACGGCCAGCTTGTATCAATGAGTATATAGTTAGAAATATAGGCCATCTGCAGTGTTTAAACATATGACCTTAAGCAGATAGTGCATAGATTCTGGATTTAGAGAGACCTCAGGCCCAACCCTGGCTTCTATAAGGCAGGTTATTTTTGAAAGAGAAGATATGAGCATCAGATTCTTTAGCCAATATTAAGAGTGTCTCCAAAAGCAATCCTAGTATTGGAGTCTGGGAAGGATGTAGGAGAAGCCCCAGGTAAGCGTGGGAGAGGAGTGGCAATTTATAAATATGTATCACATTATCTATCTATCTATCTATCTATCTATCATCTATCCTTCTATCTATATCTTATTCCTACATTAAGAACATTGCCTGAAGAGCTCACTGCCTATAGAATTATCTTTGCAAAACCAAAAATTTTAAAACACTTAATATACTTTTGTACAAGTCACTGCCTTCCTCCACATAACAAAAATAGAAATTCTTGCCTGCACGCTGGCAGGCAGCCCACGTTTGCCCGTACTACGATTATTTCTGAATGACTTGGCACAGCCTTTAATGGTATGCTTCTTGCATCATAGGATCTGATGTTCCATTTTTGCCCAACTCATTACTTTAGCCTCTAGAAGCTATAGTTGCATGATTGTTATTAATAGACAGGGACACTTCTGCATGGCTGTCCTAAGATTCTATACTCCTGGGCTGCCTTACAGGAGAGATCACCTTTGAATCTCCACTGGCTCAGTTCCTTTGGATGGGATCCAAGACAGAACTGCCTTATGCTGAATTTCACTGCTGTGGCCAATGATGCAATAATGAGGTTCCTATATCAATACCATTTGGATTTTACAGGGTCATGTTCCCAATACAAGCATAGGCACCTTAAATGTTGTGTTTCTTTTAATTTTGTTTCATCCAACTTTATTCTCTAATGATCAGGTCCAAATACTGTATACGCAAATGGATGACAGTATCAGCAACCTGCCATTTTCCATACACTAGCACATAAACAGCATACACACACATACATACACACTCATGGTATAAACACAGTCACCGAATTATGAGAATAGAATTTTTCTCATTTTTCTCTTCAAGTAGGAAACTGACATTCAACATTAATGTCAAATACTTGAGTCATTAGACAAAGTACATAACTCCAGTGTCTTATAAAAACCAAAACAAACAAAAAAACCAAAACATAGAATATATATATATATATTAATTTCATTGATATAGCCACTCTTTTTAAGTGGAATTGTGCCTAGTTATTAATGCAACACTTCAAATAACTATATATTTATGGAGAGAAATAGATGAGCAAAGATTTTCACGCTCACTGCATGCATGCCTAAGGCAGTCGTATGCATGAGGAAGAGGACACAGGTCTCCCCTTATAGTCAACTGTAGCTCGCTCAGCTGAAGAGAGCTTTCCAGTTCTTGGCAGAATAACAAATTCTCAAGCAGAGAGGGGATAGGGGTGAGATTTTTTCTTCTGTAAGTAACTTAATGAATGAAGTACTAATTAACATTATGGCATTGATAAATGGAGAGAGAGATTAGGGATGTACTCGATATTCAGACCTTCGCAGATGGACTGTCAAAGCCACATTAATTCCTATCTCATTGGAGCATCTGCTTCTCCCATAATCCACTGCCCCTTGGTACGAACAACACAAACTGTTGTGACTCAATTCGATTTATATCAATCTAATTTCTCTTAATCCAATTTGTATTCCAATCTACTACCTTCTAATCACTTAAATCTTCAGCCTCCATCTGGTAAATTTTCTCTCAAAATTAACCGAGCAGATGCCTCTGCGATTGTATTCCACAGTCAAGCTAATCAGACCCTCGCAGTGGCCTATAGAATCCCCTGAATAGGTACGTGACTTACGGTGTTGCCCTTCCAGTTACAAACTCCGCGAGGTAGGAAGACCATTTTATCTATCATTAATTGGTTCATTTGCATAACACTGCTTGGGAAGAAACACTGGACACAAAAGCCAAGAGAAGAAAACTACAGGAAGAGAGCAAAATGTGCTCATTTGTCAAATGAGCTTTACAATTCAATCTGTCTTCTGTTTAGGTTAACAAAGGTGGAGTGAAAATGTTATTTCATAGTGCCTGGTCTCAAAAGCTACCCTCTGCATGCTATGGGATCAGAGGAGCTTCATCTAATCATCGCAAAGTCATACTGAGACCCAATTTTGGTTAACAAACATATTCTTAAAATAAGCTTCTGAAGTTCAGAACTGTGCACTAATTTATTCACCAGAACATATGTGATATAAACAATACAGCCCCTGGCTAGCATTGACTTTCACTCCCATGGAAGTTCCACTGTGATCCATAATTAATGTCACAAATTAAATGTTCCCCTATGAGCAGACTGGACAGCCCTACCTGTGGAATAAACATCATCCTGGAAACACAGTAATTAAGAAAAAACGTAAATAAATAAAGGATGAGGACATATAAAGACAAACAGTATACTGAGCTATGTAGAGGCAGAATTGATTTTCATGTAAGACTTATGATATTGGTTTCACTAATTTATAGCCATTCTTCTTATATAATGTGTCTTGATAATATTTCAAGCTTTTTTTTTCAAATTTCAAAATATCATAAAGAAAACTATTATAATATTCAATTTGGCCACATAAGGAATTAGCCTTAAGAAACCTTTTGCTGTTAGAAAAACCTGAAAGATTAAGCCAAGAAAACCATTAACTCTAGAACATAGTCTATTTTGGAGTGAAGGATGTCTGAGAAATCAGTCTCATTAACGTTACAAAATAGAAAAGTGTAAAAAGCCTTCATAAAGCATAACATAAAGTATAAACATATGGATTAAACAATAGAAAGTGATTTTGTTTTTGCAGTTCTGACTAGAATAAGATAAAGAAGACAAGCCTTTGAGTGGCCGAGTGACTGAGAATCCAAAAAGACTAGAGAAACCCAGTTAGAGAAGTCAGAGAGCAACATCACTGGACTTTCTGAGAAACTGGTAGAATGAGTAAACTGGGCAGCAGGGTGGGGAGGTCTGCAGAGAGAGATGCTGATCCATGCCTTTATCTCAGCACTAAGATAGTGAGTGACACAACCACTCAGTGACTAAAACCAACCACTTCTGGACCCAGCTGAGTCTCACATTTCCTGTTCTTAGCCTGGATTATTTCTTCTGTAAAGTGGATTGAAAATTATATGTTTCTACATACCGTGTTAAAGATAAAGAGGTCATACATGTAAACCACACTTTAGATAGCAGGGCCTTTTAAGAACATGGCATCTGGACTCAAATTTGAGATTCAGACTCAGGAGTAAGGGAAGTACAGGCAACTGACTAAACATCTTAGTAACTCAGTATAAAATCATGATGATAATATCCCTTTCCCTATAGTAATGGAAGAAAATAAATTAACATATGTCATATACCTAGATGAGTGCCTGAGAGAAAGTGTCCCATGAAAACATGAGTATCAGGTGTAAGATAAAAACTCAGGAAGTTGTCTTTGTGTTGTCAGTTCTGATATAAGTTTGGAGGGGCATGAACTGCTCAGCAGTGAAAGAGTGGGGTTACTTTCTCAATGGTATAGTTATTAGTTATTATTAGTTATTATTATATAGTTATTCAATATTAAAAGCAAATTGAATTGTAAGAATAGAATTTTTTCAGATGCTACACTGAAGTCTATCTATAGAAAATATGGCTTATAAAGTACTTTTAGTTGCCTCTCACAAGAAAGTAATGACCTCGAGGAGATCAGTAACTTTAGTAATTACTGACATGCTTCCTGGCTTCTTGTATCCTATGTGTCAGGCACTGTGCTACAGGGACGGAGCCCTAACCTCAAGGAATTCAGTGTCTTGTGCCCTGACACATTGATTAAACCTTTTTTCTCCCCTGGACAGTAAAACATCTAAAGCAGATATATCCTATGTTTCCTTGAATGCCAAGGAAGCTCATATAACTGACTCAGAATTGTAAAAGTATACATCAAGAACTTACTCTCATGACGGCAAGGAGAAAGTAGAGGTACAAATGAGCAGAAATTCTAGAAAATGCAGTAATGATTCTGTACTCTGCTGAGCCAACTATATACTCAAAGACTACCCTCTTCATGCTACTCCTCTGATAAAGAATAATCCTTGATAAGAATACATATACATGCATTAACGAAAGAATATATTCATATTCATATGTATTGTATAAAGAACCAAGAGGAACAGATGCTACTCGGAAGAAAAAAAAAGACCTGAAAATCTAGATAAGACTGGAAGATTCAATAGAAGGGCCACAGTCCCAGCTGATACCAATCATTTCCTGTCTAAACTTTTACCAATAATCTCTCAGTGCCAAGCCCCATCCCAGCAATCACTCACCTGAACTAAATCTAGAATTGAAAGATTTGCTGGTAAATTGTATATAAGAGTACAGGAAGTATTTTTATCAATTGTTGTCCTAGAATTTTAGTTATTTATATAGATCTTTTGTCTGCAAGATTTGACTGGGTACTTTTGGTGCTTAGCCTAGCACCCTGGTATATGAGTATGTTTAACAAATATTAACTCATTTTCAATAACACATTAGTGTTATCAATAACAACAAAAATGATAGTTATATCTGATTAAATAGGCTTATTGAATAAGTGCTTTACAAAGACTATTTTATTTCATTCTCAGTACAACCTTTGTATAATTATCCCTGTTTTATGATGAGATATCCAAGAATTTAAATAGCTCGTACAAATCCATATCCATAGTAATCAAGATTATCAAAACATAATAGAAAATTCTGTGCTTTATTTTTCAAAAGGCAAGACTATATACTTAAAATGTGCTGTGTCATTGTGCTTTTTTTTGCTCAAGACTTTAGGAGGCAGTACATTTATCAGGACAGTGTATTGGTTTGTTTAAATGAGCTGTTCTAGTAGCATCTTTGAAGCTCCCACTATCAACTCCCATACTTAAAAACTTCAGCATCATCAATTTTAAATAGTTGATGGGGTTCAGGACATGCTACTCCAAAACAGGGCATTTTGGTACATTGATTACTTCATGCCTTCCTTATGCCCAAAGGAAAGGCCCATCTTTATCTCTGAAGACTAAGGGACACAGAGTGGAACATCAAGAAAAAGACCTTTCTAAGTGTCCCCCAATTCACTACACTTACCTCATACTCTGTCCTATTACCCTTTCTCAGGACTTTCTACCCTTCATCAAACCTACCAAAAAAACACTTCTATTTAACTGGTTCTTGGGGTCTTCATTTCCTTATGAAGTCTCCCATGTCATGTAAAACATGTATTAAGTATATGTTTATGCTTTTCTTTTGTTAATCTGTGTTTTGTTATAGGAGGCTCAGCCAATGTTAGACAGGTAGAAGGAAAAGATATCTCCCTCTCCTACATAAAGATATCTCCCTCCCCTACATAACTCTTTACAAAATTTGCATTGGTCAATATCGGTGTGCTGAATTCTTTTTTTTTTTTTAAGATTTCATTCTTTTATTCATGAGAGAGACACACAGAGAGAGCTAGAAACATAAGCAGAGGGAGAAGTAGG